>NW_006401227.1:0-10451 GCF_000299155.1 Elephantulus edwardii
GGCTGTTGTGCATAGGGTCGCTATGAGTCGGAAACGACTCGACGGCACATAACAACAACAACAACATGAACTTTATTTAATTTTTCTCAACTTCAGCTTGACCTTGCATATGAGTAGTTGGTGGTCTGTCCCACAGTCAGCACTTGGCCTCGTGTAGTTGCTGTGAGGCTGAACCCTGTGACATGGATGTGTCAAATGTGTTAATGGTTGGCTATCCAATGCGGACTGAGAGTGAGGTGGAGCTCAGTGATTAAACAAGCATGGAAGGAGGCGTGGCATCCACTTCCATAAAAGCATGCCTCCAGAAACCCTGTGAACTTGGAGAGAGGATGAAAGGCATCCAAGCGTCAAGGGCTCTCCTTCATAGGGTCGCTATGAGTCGCCTGCGACTCGACGGCACTTAACAACAACAACAACAACAACAGCATGTACAATAGAGCACACTAAGCGTAGCACTTGGTCTAGCAGACGTGGCAATTGAGACAGATCTTAGAAATGGAAACACTAAGAAGGAAGAACAGCTGTAAGCAGACACTAATGGTTGGAATGAGGAATGTGAGAAGCATGAATGTAGGAAAATTGGACATTGTTAAGAAAGAAATGGAACGCGTAAATATTGACACTAGGTATTGACGAAATGAGATGGCTTGGCATGGGACATTTTTAATCAGATGATCATATGATTTACTATGCCAGGGATGAAAAGGTGAGAATAAATGAGGTTGGTTTCATAATTTAAAAAGTCATTTCTATATCCATCCTGAAATACAACATGGTGAGTGACAAGATAATATCCATACGCATACAAAGAAGTCGAGTGAATACCACTATCATTCAAATATATGCACCAACAGCTAGAGCCAAAGAGGAGGAAATGAAAGATTTCTACCAACTTTTGCAATCAGAAATTGATCAAACATTCAATCAAGATGCATTGATAATAATAGGTGACTGGAACACAAAAGTTGGGAGCAGGGAAGAAGGATCAGTAGCTAGAAAACATAGACTCAGTGATAGAAATGAGGCTGGAGATAGAATGATAGAATTCTGCACATTCAGTAAATTATTCATTGAAGACACCTTTTATAATAAATATAAACGCAGGCTATACACATGTATTTTACCTGAAGGTATGCATAGGAATCAAATCAAATCATGATTATGATAGCATCTATTTTCTTAAGGCTGACAGAAATTATTATTACAGACTTGGGGTTTAGTGAATACAACACAGTTATAAATATAATAGAAACTTATATATAGTCATCTACTTCTATTTCATGGGCCAGCATCTCACTTCCAACAGAATTTGTTTACATTTCATTGCATCAAAAGACAAACCTTTCTATATGGAAGCCCCCAGAAAAGTAGTAAACATTGTTCGGTGTTTTCCAGACTTGACTATTGGGGCACTAGTGAAACAGCTATCTACTGTGCTTGACCAAGAGCCTCCCAGATCAATAAAGGGCTGATTAACATCATGTAAAATTTGTCAAGTAATTCTGCAAGTGGACCCAAAACATGATGCTCCTAAAAGCAAAACCTTGGTCAACTTTATTTTCCCTGAATGATGAGTTCTTATTTTTACTCTTTCTTACAGAGCTCAGGCGCATTTAGCCTTATGCCTTTCCAGTCTTTTAAAAGAATTTCCATTTACCTCTTAAATGTGTGTATTCTTTTCAACAGCAAAAGAAAGAGTCACTAATTAGGTGTGCTGAAAGAAAATTCAATTTATTACAAATTATCTGTGCTGTTTCAGCTATGGAGAATCAATCCTGCTCAGAGAACTAATGAGCCCTAGCTTCTCTATTAAACTGGTGCCTGTCATATAAAATTATACACAAATGTGTAGTACTGGCAGTTGTTTATATGTAAATAGTACATATACTCAGTAGGTTTTTTAAAAAAAATCATTTTATAGAGAATTTAAAACATGCCTTCTTATTCTTTTTAAAATTATACCACAGCCTGAATTTAAAACTATTTATTCAATGAGTAAGTGACAATAGCAAGCAAATTCTTGAAGTGTTGCAAAAACACCATGACTGTTAATTAAATTGGATCTGCATTTCTGATCCCAAACTGTATATCTGTCTCCAAAGAGCAAGAGAATGTCATCTCCACCCCCATCCCCTCAGGCCAGGAGCCTCCAGGAAGAGACTATTAGCATGTTCAATGCTTTTTCCATTTTCTCTCTTCATCAGTGCAAACAAACAGCTTCCATCATGACTAACAAGAGCTCCAGAGCACAGCCACATGACAATGGTGTGGACTCCCAAATGCTCAGAGCAAAACAAAAGTGTAAATGACTAAAGTAGGCGGCAAAGATCATGGAACACAGAAGTCTGCAAGCCAAGACAAACGTGAAGGAGAACGCACTGATATCATCTCCAAACTCTGAGATTTAGACATTTCAAGAATGAAGTTTACCCCCTTTAACTTTATTTAAGTTATACAGTATTAGAAATGTAGGTTATTGTTGTTGTGAGGTGCTGTTGAATGATCCACAGCAACCCTCGAAACAACAGGCTTGAACCTTGCCCTATCCCACACCATCCTCACCGTCTTCACTGTGCATAAGCCCATTCACCCAATCATGGGCAATCACTTTCTTTGAGGATTTTTTCCCCTTTGTCTGACCCTGAGAGGACTGTATAAACGGTATTTTGTGCTTGGCCTCCATCTAAAGCTTAACAACCTTTACCTTGCTCAGCATAACTTTTCCCAAGGACTAGCATGTCCTTGCAAAGTATGTGAGATGAAGTTTTATCAATCTTGCACCCTTGTCTATATGCGTAGATAAATTATACACACACACACACACACACACACACACACCTGGAGGAAATGATAGCCTCCAGGTAGTAAGGAGGGAGGAATAGAGGGAGGGATGAAGAAGGTGGGACGAGAATGAAGAGAGATGACTGTGGTAGTGTAATAGTTCAGAGTTCAGCTGCTAACTAAAAGGTGAGGTCTTACAATGCATCCAGCTCTTCTTCCCGAGAAAAGATTTGATGATATGCTTCCTTGAAGATTATAATTCTACTCTGTCATGGGATCACTATCAGTTAAAATTGCACTAACGTCAACAGGGAGAGAGGAAGAAGTCCATATTGTGTAATGTCTATCAGCCATGTCCTTCTGTTCCTGGGTATTGCCACATGGTTGGTCTTATCTGACCCAAATCCATGGTAACTATTTAGCCCTATAATTTGAGCTTTTGAGCTGTGGTGCTGGAGAAGGGTACTGAATGTACCATGGACTGCCAGGAAAACAAACAGATCCATCTTGGAGAGGATTAAACCAAGCTGCTCCTTGGAGGCAAGGATTCTGGGGCTTCGTCTGACATAGTTTGGACATGTTGCCAGGAGGGACAGGTCCTTGGAGAGGGACATCATGCTTGGGAGGGTGGAGGGACAGCGCAGGAGGGGAAGACCCTCTATGAGATGGATTGATTCGGTGACTGGGGTAATCGGGATGGGTGTGTCAGAGGCGGTGCTGTTGGCGCAGGATAGAGCAGGGTTTAGGGCTGTTGTGCATAGGGTCGCTATGAGTCGGAAATGACTCGACGGCACATAACAACAACAACAATTTACATTTCTGAATTGTGAGAGCCTGAACATGAAAATAAAAGTTATACTTTAATACAAGATTGCTAATGTTATTTGTTGTTGTTGTTATGTGCCATCAAGTCTCTTGTGACTCATAGCAACCCTATGTACTATAACCCTGAAACCTGCTCTATCCTGCGCCAACCTTATTGTCTCTATCATACCTACTCTCATTACTCCAGTCACTGAGTCAATTCATCTCATCCAGGGTCTTCCTTTCTTGTGCTATCCCTCCATCCTTCCAAGCATGGTGTCCCTCTCCAAAGACAGGTCCCTCCTTGCAACATGGTAATGTTAGATCCCCAGAAAAAAATGAAATAAAAATATATAGTGTAATTTTAGAATAAAAATATATAAAACAACACTAAAAGACTAAAAAGCTTTTACTAAGCTGATACAGACTTCAATGCTTTTGCTGCTTTAATTTTCACATTTTCTTTGAAGATTGACAGTGACAAGTAGGTATTAAAACAATAAAACATTTATGAAATGAGTATGTCTGCCTTAAAAAGATTCTGGTTATAAGTAAATCTCATGGGATTTTAGCCTCTACTTTTGCCTTTTTCTTGTATCCTCTAATGTATTTTTAAAAAGTTTTATATACTTTGTAACAACAAATCTAATCTTAGAAAAATAGAAATTTGATCTTGATAAGATAGAAATCACTAGAAACTGATCTTTGAAACAATATTTTAAAAATTCTGATAGTGATGCTTGAGCCAAATTCATACTAGAAACAAAATTGCAAACTGAAAAATACTAGAAAGAGACTGGCAGCTTTTATCCAAAACATAAACGTATTTCCACAAGAGAAATATCTTGCATAAATTCGATATTTATTAATGAATACACCTCAAGTTTTGCTTTAAGTAGTTATTTAAAAATGAATATAAAAATTCTGTGATGAGCCAAGTGCACTTTAGAAGTTTCTATGTTCACAATCAAAGCATATGTAGTAAAATATCATTAGATTTATTACAGCAATATCTGTAGTATTTATAATATTAAAAAAGAAACAACATAATCAGGATGGCAGGAAAATGAATTAAATTCAATGAAACACCATGTAATTATTAGATGGGATTAATCTACACATGTTAAAATGATAAAACACTACAAGATATACTGTTAAATGGAAAAAAAATGAAGAATAGGAATGGTGTCAACTATTTCTTGTTCAAAATGGCCTCTCTAGCCATTGATTAACTTTTTGTTTTGTTATGAAGTATTTATTGTATTAAGGAGAAGGATTAGGGTGAGATATAAGCCCCACCCTTCTAGAGGCCTCTATAAGCTCATAAGATCTCAAAGCTAGCTCTCTTTTGCAATACTCACTTTCCAGGCACACAATATTCAGCTATACTGAAACTGACAGTCTACAAGATCTTGGCCCATCCCTCACCAGACTGCATTATCCATAGTCATGTGAGTCATTTCCCTGGGAAGTGGGTTTGAGTCTCTGTGAGACCTTCTGTTTAGCAAGCCACTAAACAACCCAACGGATTTAGAGGAGTATGGGAAAGAAGGAGATCCAGTTGATGTCAGAAATCAAAGAGTGGTACTGCAGAACAGACATTTGGGACATAGTTTGGCATCCCTCTTTTTGTAACTGGTCTGCTACCAATCTTAGAATTAATTATAAATAAAATAATACTATTATTTTAATCTAGTTTTCCTTTTGCATTTAATTTTTTATTTGAAAAGCATTTTGAAATAAATAATGTACTTATAATGTATCACCAATGCACCTAAATTGGGCTTTTTGTCAAGAATATGTGTGTCAGAGAAAGAAAGAGATAATGAAGGTAAATTGCCCTTTATCCCCTGTCCCCTCTTGGAAATTTGTTCTATTGCTGAATTTAGAGTGTGTAAGGCTAGTCCATTTTAACATCTTTTATTATGCATCTATAACATCGTGAGTACAATACTAATGTTTTGTGTGTTTTTTAAAATTTTGCATGATTCTTACAACCTCTTTAACTGGTTTCCTTATTTCTTTGTCACTCTGTAGCTTGCTTGCTTGCTTCATTTGACATTATGCTTTTGAGAGTGTGAATGAGGTTTCTGTTTTTGTTAAAAGGACATGTACATGCACTTGTTTCTGCCTGACAGTTATGGTGATACACACAGGAAATGGTTAATAGTGTTCACACCTAGCAAAAAGCATAGGAAACACAGGGGAGACAGGCAGGACTTCTACTTTTTGTGTTATTTTCTCTGAACTGTTTGAAACTTTTCTATACTTATCTTTTTTAAATTTTATATTAGTTTGTTTACAAAGTTCATATATGGTGTGTTTCATACTATTCTTCAGTCATATTTGTGTTTCATACATGCATTATAAATTTAATCACCATTGGACCTTGCCCTGGACAAAGATCCAGTCTTTGTCATTTTTTCATAAAATATTCTAAAGATAATAAACTTTAACCTCTGTTTAAGAGAGTAAGGATGATAAAGGTAAATAATCCAGTTGAAAAATGGGCACAGGACATGAACAGACACTTCACCAAAGAAGACATTCATGTGACCAACAAGCACATGAAGAAATGTTCAAATCCCTAGCTCTAAGAGAGATGCAGATCAAGACAACCATGAGATATCATCTCACTCCAGTAAGAATAGCAAAATTTAACAGAACAGCAAGCAACAAATGCTGGCGTGGTTGCGGAGAAACTGGAATCCTTATACACTGTTGGTGGGAGTGGAAAAAGTACAGCCACTGTGGAAGGCAGAGTGGTACTTTCTCAAAAAAGTTGCAAATAGAGATACCATTCAACCCAGCAATTCCACTACTGAGAATATACCCCAAAGAAACCATACTGACATCCAAGCAAATATATGCGTACCCATGTTTATCGCGGCTTTGTTTACAATAGCAAGGGGTTGGAAACAACCTAAGTGCCCATCAACAAAGAAATGGATAGAGAAGGTGTAGTATATTCACACAATGGAATACTATACAGTATTGAGAAACAAGGAACCCATGCAATATTATTCAAAATGGGTGACCCTGGAGGACATTATGCTGAGTGAAATATCTCAGTCACTACTGCCTGGCACCACTGCTGTAAAACAGTTCTGACATCGGGCTTGGGGGGAGATGAGAAAGATGGGATAAATAATGTGTGCTGCATTGAAACAGATGAGGGAGAGAACTGTTTAAAAGGGATATGTGATTAAGTTTTATTGTCATGACAGGAGTCCAGAACAAAGGCTGTATGGTTGAGTGGACCTGGGGGGAGGGATTGTATAATAATGAAAGAATTTTTCTTTTCCTTTCGAAAGAGAAGAGGGAGGTGGGGAGAGGGAGGGGTGGGCAGGGAGAAAAGTGCGATAATGAATGAATGGAAATCTTCAGTCTCTTACACTTTCATTAAAATTAATAATAAAAAATTAAAAAAAAACAAAAAAGAGATTAAGGGTATGAACATATTATAGCCAGTTACATGGGTCTCTGAATGGAACAAATGGATTTGCTCACCTGCTAATCTACAGGTTGAACATACTTTGTAGTACCTTGGGGGGGAAAGGTCACTTGATATGATTTTGTCAAGAGTACAGCTATGGAGTGGTTCTATTCTGTTACATGTGGAATTGTCATGAGTCACAATTGACTCGAAAATAATGGGTTTTGTATTGGTGCCTGAATTAAAGGCTTGTTCCCTGGCATTCCACCATGTTTCCCAGGAGAAATGGGGCTGTGAGGATGAAGTGAATTACGGTGAAAGTAGATAATTTTTAGAGAAATTATAGGTTCCATAGTTAGCCACTCAACTAACTGAGGGAAGAATGTCTGCCCACTAGCAATGCATTTACTAGAAGGTGAGATTACAGGGAGCTCTGGTGGCCTAGTGGCAAGAAGCTGCCTGCAATCCCAGAGGTACACGGTTCAAATCCACCAGATGCTTTGCTGGAGAAGGAGGGACAATCTCCTCCTGTACCAGTCAGATCTGATATGATGGTACACACACACACAAAATAATAAAAATTTAAAAATAATTTTTAAAAAAGGTGAGATTATGGAAAGGACTGTGTGCCATATATATATATATATATAGACTAGCCAAGGCAATACGTGTTTTTAGGGGATACATGGCAGAAGTCCCAGGACCTAAAGAGAAAAGATCCCCACTTATCTCAGAACTTGAAGTTCTTAGTTTTTGAGAGGGAGTGGGCTAAATTGAAGAACCACAGCCAGTACTACAGAGGGACAGTGCAAGAGGATTGAACAGTGAGTAGAAACACGTATTTGATTCTTATTGTGTGTCAAGTTAAATAAATGATATATGAATTTTATGCTACATCTGAATATTTTGCAAGCTTTTTTGGTTAAACTAAGTCTGCTAAGTCTAAATCAAACACTGATAGACTTGGAATTAGAAGACCTTTAGAGCCATGATATTAAGAAAATGAACCATTATTTTATGAAAAGAAGATAATATCTACTTGACAGGTTATGTTGGCTAAACTAATACTCTAAATATCAGTCAACACTGATTGATCTGCATTTGGAAGACTTTCAGACCTATGATATTAGGAAAGTGAAGTATTGTAAAATACAGTATCTACTTAGCAGGGACATCACAAGAAGTAAATATAAAATCTTATTTATAAATATATTATAAACCATAAAAGGTTATTACAGCATAAACCCATCATATTGTCTTTTTTTTTCATTGAATGTATGCACTATTAACTGACCAAAACCATAAACTGTGCCACAATGGATCATATAAGAGAGGGAACCACTTCTAGAGATGAAATCTCATTCTTGTTGGGATTGCCCTCAGGCACTGCAGTGATAACATAGGGAGAGAAAAGCATATTTGCCTCTGTCTCTACTCCACTGAGCCTACAAGAGCCCTGCAGAGAAAGTTTCTATGTGTTGAGGATGAGGATGAGGAGTTGTCTTCAGGCTTCTCCACAGGAGATCCATCTACCAGTTGTGGGTGAGTGTTGTCAAGTTGGAATTAACCCATAGCTGACCTTCCAGCAGATTTTCAGAGGCAGTAAGTCACACAGGAAGGGATGCCCCATTCTTCTGTGGAGCAGCTGGTGAATTTGAACTGTGTAAGTACAGCTAAGACTGAGGATTAGCAGACAAATGCAGATTGACCTGGGGTGGTGGTTGTTAGGTGTTGTAAAGATGGTTCTGATTTATAGCAAGCCTGTGTACAAAAGAGCAAAATATTGCCTGTGCCCTATCCTCACAATTGTTATTTGAGCCCATTTTTTTAGCCAATGTGTCAATTCATCACATCATTTTTCTCATTGACCATCTACTTTTCCAAGCATGATCTCTTCTTCCAAGCTGGTGCCTCCAAAATACGTAAGACAGATCTTGTCAACCTCACTGCTTAAGGAGCATTTTGGCTGAAAGTCCTTAAAGACAGAATCTATTCTTCTGGCATTCTGTATATTAAATGTTTTTGTTGCCATATTCAATAGTATCAATTCTACTTTGGTCTTTACTATTCATTGTTCACTTTTTAGTATGCCTGAGAAGCTGCACTGCAATCCTGAAGGCACGTGGTTCAAATCCACCAGCTGCTCTGGGGAAGGAGAAAGGCAATCTCCTTCTGTTAGATTAACTACCTCTGAAAACTTGCCAGAGGATCAACTATGGGTCATTTCCACCTCGACAGTACACAAAAACAACAGCATGAAGCTATTGAAAATAGCATAGCTTGAGTCAGGCACACCTTAATTCTTAAAATAGCATCTTTGCTTTGGAAAACTTTAAAAGGAATTTTGAAGGCAATTTGCCCAGTGCAATACATTGCTTCATTTCTTGACCACCACATAAATGGGATTTGACTGTTGATACAAGTACAAGTGTAACTCATTTTTTTTTAAAAAAATTGCAATTTAAGCAAAAGTTTAAAAAGTAAATTAATTTTTAGTTCAATTCTTTGTATACATTTTGTTATACAACATTAATTTTAATACTCAACAGAATAAGTGCACTTTCCCCACTTCCACTCTGTAATTCACACTTCTATTAATCCTTTCTACCTCTTTTTGTCTTCCTTTTGGTCTTTTAATATTTTTTATTGGTTTCATACAATAACGCAGTCATATTGTGTTTCATTCATGTACGTTGTGTGCCACATAACCCCTCATTTATACTGTGTCCCAAATAATTAATTACTAATGATCTATGCCTATTATGACACTGTAATTTCAAGACCAAATTGAATCTTTCCCATTTCTTCATCCCCTCAATCTGCCCATTAAACTGTGTTATGATTTACACCCTTTCCCTTTTCCTACTCTTATCCCTCTTTTCCCTTCCCCTTTTGGACATTTATATACATTTTGCTTAGTTATCTTTCTATTTTTACAGTAGTGGTCGTGTGCAGTATTTGTCTTTATGAGACTGAATTAGTTCACTCTATATAATGCTCTCTAGACTCTCCCATGTTATACAGTATTTTACAAAATTATTATTCCTTAGTGCAACGTAGTTTTTCATTGTGTGGATGTACCACAATGTCTTAATCCATTAGTTTGTTGATGTCATTTATTTTTGCTATGTTGAATAACACTGCTATGATAGTGTAGTGTACTTTGTTTTATTACACTCTGATTTATTATTCTTGGCAGATATTTCTTTTTTTTTAACCAATTATATTCTTTGCTTCGAGGAAAGCTATTGATGTCTTTTTTTTTCAATAGCATCTACTCACTTCCTATTTCTGTTTCACATTTTTATAATTTTCGCAATATTTAAATTTTTCATAGCACTTTTGCACATTTAATAGTCTATAATATAGATCTCTGACCCGCAACCCCCATCTTCAGGTACTGCATTGCTCCCCCCCCCGACCCGGCTCA
>NW_006401228.1:0-1207 GCF_000299155.1 Elephantulus edwardii
GAAATCCAAAACCTCTGTAAAAAAAATTAATAAAATTTTTTTTTAAAAAAGGCAAAGGGTGAGTAATTTAAAACTATTTTGAATGAAAGTATCATTTTAAGATCCTTAGTATAAAACATACCTACAAAGTCTATTTGCCAAGTAAATTTACTCTGGTTTCTTGATACCTATAAATGTTTTTTCCATTATATTTATTTAAAATTACATTCGTTTACATTAGAAACAAGCTCAAACAATTAAGGTAAAAAATAAATAACTGCATAGTTGAATTTTTACAGAATGCAAGCACGTATCTTTCTTTGTTTTATTATCAGAGTATTAAGTACCACATAAGTGTACAATACATTTTCAAATGTCTTTAAAAATTCTCAAATTAGAGAGTTGACTTTCATGAAATAATCTTTATTTTCTGAATATTACACAAATAATTGACCACACTGATTATATTTAAATCTGAATTGGATCTATCCCTCACAGAGTAATTTCTCTTCTACTATTGGAGATTTCAGACTTATGATGACTCAAGGAGTTTTTTGTGGTATACAGAATTGGCAGGCAGACTAACATTGCCTCAATTTATGATATTTCTGTTGTTGTTTTTATGTGCCCGTCGAGTCACTTGTGTCTCATAGGTCGCTATGTACAACAGCCCTAAACTCTGCTCTGTCCTGTGCCAATCGGACTGTCTCTGACACTCCCATCCCGATATTCCTGTAGGAAAGAAAAAAAAATCTCAATATTCCGGGGGATGTAGTAAACACATATCAAGATTTCCCGAAGACAATTCACATTCTTTTTGTCCCAGGGTGATTTTATGAAGGCTTTTTTAACTTTCAGAGACTGCACAATTTGGGAAAAAGGAAACTGGAGTCTACCACTGCAGATTCTTTGTGTCAAAGACCTTTAATTGTCTTCTGCTGTCTTCTTCTGGAGCTTCAGAAATCCCTACTTCTCTGCCTTCAGGGGTGTTGTGACCAGACAAAATGAAGGCAAGAACTGGGGTTCCTATCTATCCTCAACATATAATGATAAATTATTCATCATCCCAATTACTTATCAACCCTTGTTGGTTTTGTTTTTTTTGTTTTTGTTTTTTTTTTTGGCTTTAACAAACAGAAATTTATTCTACACTTTTTTTTCCTATATTTTATTAATTTTCATAAACATTTACAGAGATTTTGGGTTTCCATTCATTCATTGTTGCACT
>NW_006401228.1:1834-2871 GCF_000299155.1 Elephantulus edwardii
TTAAACAGTTTTCTCCCTCCTCTGTTTCAGTGCAGTATACATTATTGAACCCATCTTACTCAGTCTCTCCCCAACCCCAAGGACAGTTGTTTTTACAGTTGCTTTCAAGTTGAAGCATAAGTTACCCTCCAGCGGGTCTTCAGAGGCGGTAAATCACATGGATTGACAGTTTTACAATTTTTAAAATTTAATTTAAAAATAGGCATTTTACTGTATGCCAACTTAGACATAAAAGAACAAATATGGTGTGATTTCATTTATATGCAATTCTAGATCATGTAAAAATACAGATACCAGAGTTTATTAATGGGTATTAGGTGCTATGAGAAGAGCAATGGAAAGTTATTAATGAAGAGTACTGAATTTCTCCTTAGGGTGTTGGAAAGTATTTGGAATTGTATTGGTGGTGGTTGCACAACATGGTGAATATAATTAATATCATTAGATTATGATTAAAATGGAAAATATTCTGTCACATATGTTTCACCACAGTAGAGATTCTAAAAATGATGCATGTTCTTGCCAATAAATTAGAAAATGCAGATACAGCATTGAAACAGATGAGGGAGAGAACTGTTTAAAATGAATATAGGATTAGGTATTATTTTCATGACAAAATTACAGGGAAAGAAATGCATAAAAGTGGACTGTGGACTTGGGGGACAATTGCATAACAATGAAAGATTTTTTTTTTCAAAGATAAAATTTAACTGGGAGGGAGGGGTGGGCAGGGAGGAGAATGCGCAACAATGAATGAATGGGGAAAAATAAGATGGAAAGAATATGTTGTAAAAATACATATATTTTGCAAAAAACTATGAGATATCATCTCACCCCAGTCAAAATAGCAAAATTTAACACAACTGCAAGCAACAAATGCTGATGAGGTTGTGGAGAAACTGGAACCCTTATTCACTGTGGGTGGGAGTATAAAATGGGCAACACCTGTGGAAAGCGGTATGGCGCTTTCTCAAAAAGTTGCAAATAGAGATACCATTTGACCCAGCAATTCCACTACTGGGAATATACCCTGAAGA
>NW_006401228.1:4859-10502 GCF_000299155.1 Elephantulus edwardii
TGGACAATTAAAACAGACATTCGGGGCGGCGGGGGAGAAGAACGAACTGGGGAGGAGGGTAGAGAAAACAGTGCAACAATGAATGATTGAAAACCCCAAATCTCTGTAAATGTTCATTAAAACTAATAAAATTTAATGATAATATTATATATATTGCATTAAAAACATTAATTAAATAATGTAAAAAAAGGAAAATGCAGATAAAGGGGGGAAAGCCAATTTCATTCCATATAAATCATTAAGGTACTAATTGTAAAACCTCACAAGGGTTTGTGGAAGTGAGTTTAAGTCTCAAAGGCGATTGAACTTTTCAATATGTGCTCAACTTTTATAAACCTGATCCAGTGAATGGTTTAGTTACTTCTAATTAGAATTCTCCGAGGTGTTTGTTATAATTACTATGGAATAAGGAAAGAAGTAAAAGAGAAGAATGAAGTTTAATTGTTCTTTTGTTATAAATTGAAAGATTTTTCTCTTCAGCCTCTAGTAGATTGTTTCAGGAGGGTCCCGGTAGGACTTAATGTGATTGCAACAGTTTTGACTCACAGCAGCTACCCCCTCCATTGGGTTTCTGAGGCTATAAATTGAACAGGAGAAAAATTTCCATCCGTCTTTCTCCCCAGGTTTTGAATTGACAGAGACAGATGCTTGGCCTTTCATTCAGCAGCTATGTTACTAAAATCTGTTCTACCAGAGCTCCTCAGCTTCCATATACCATGGACTCTCACCTGGGAAAAGGAAGACTCATTCTGAACAAACAACTGCCTGATATTATGGGCTAACAATAGTGTCTTTATGTTCTTCAACACCTAACAAAACATCAGATAAGCAATAGACAGTAGGTTTTGTTAAACCAAGACTAGTTTCTTATAGTTTTTGCTCTTGTTTTGCTGGATTAATTATCATCGAAGTCAAAATATAGACAGAAATATTTTAATGATGAAGAAATGAACAGGAAGAACCTCTTCTTTTCAAAACATTAATAACATCCTTTGCTTTTGACTCAATTATAACTCATGACAACTCATGTGTGTCAAAGCAGCATTACCCTCCATAGAATTTCCAGTGATTGAGTTTTTGGAAGTAGAACATCAGGCAGGCTTTTCTTTCAAGATGTCTCTAGGTGACTTCAAACTATCTATCTTCCAATTTGAAACAAATTCAGAAGATCATCAACCTGCATTATGTAGACGACACAACCTTCCTTGCTGAAACTAAGGAGGATATGAAGTGTTTGCTTTGGAAGGTCAAGGAGTGCAATCTTTAATATGGATTGAAACTCAACATCATAAAGACAAAGATTCTCACCTTTGAACCAGTTGGCAGAACCATGATGAATGAAGAAGAGATTGGCCACGGCCCCGATTCTGGGCTGTCTCGCCTATTTAAAGGGGAAAGCCCACGAAAACAGGGCGATACAGGATTGGCTGGTTCAAAGGAAGGGCGCGAAAACAGGGTGATACAGTATTGGCTGATGTTTGGGTGGGGGCTTTTTTCCCCCTTCCCCCACCGCTTTCAGTTTACTGCTCTAGAGGCTTATACATTTTAAAATGACATATTGGTTACAAAATGGAGTCACTCAAAGGGAGCCTGACTCAGGCCATGGTCTTTACAATTACTTTCTACACTTCTTATGGAAGAAGAATCAATTGTTTGAGTTGTGGTACTGGAGAAGAGTATTGAACATTCCATAAACTGCCAAGAGAACAAACAGGCTTTTCCTGGAGAGGGTGAAACCAAATTGCTCCTTGGCGGTGGGGACTTTGAAGCTTTGATATCGTTGGACCACGTGGCCAGGAGGGGCCAGTCCTTTGAGAAGGACATCATGCTTCATAGAATGGCAAGACAGCACAGGACAGGAAGACATGGATGAGAAGAATGGACAGAGTAACTGGAGTAATGGGGGTAGGTGTATCAGAAACAGTGAAATTGGCTCAGGATAGGACAAAGTTCACACCTATTGGGCATAAGGTTGCTATGATACACAGGTTACTCAATGACACATAATAGCAACAAAAATTGCACTGAGAAAGTCTGTAGTTAGGGATCTTTCCAAATTATTGATGAGTAATGGTGCCAGTTTGAGGACTAAGGCATCCCTGATTTAGGTCATGGTATTTTCAATCACTTACTATGAATATAAAAGGTGGTCAGTGAATAAGGATGACAGAAGAAGCACTTATTCTTTTAAACTGTGGTGTTGGAGAAGAGTACTGAATATCCCATGGACTGCCAAAAGAACAAACAGATATGTCTTGGAGAAGATGTAGCCAGAGTGTTCCTTGGAGGCAAAGATGATAAAGCTTCATCTCACATATATTGAGCATATTGCTAGGAGAGACTATTCCTTGGAGAAATTCATGCTTGGGAAAGTGAAGGGAAGAAAAAGAGAAGAAAATCTTCAACCAGGTAGGTTGACATAATGACTGTAGCAATGGGTTTAAGTGTGTTAGAGATTGTGAAGATGGCACAAGATAGGACAGTGTTCAGCTTACTTGTTCATTGTGTCCCTATGAGATGTACTCGACTTGACGGACCTAGCAATAAGATAAACAAGTAATTGTGGTTTATACTTGAATTTCCATAATGATTAATGAGGGGGTTTTAATGAAATAGCCTGTAAGTAATTTTTTTACACATCCAAAAGCTGAACCTTTAGCAGATCAATTCCTCTAACCAGACTGAAGGAGAAAGATAGGCAATTTCTTCCCATGCAATTTACAGCCTCAGAAATCCACTGGGTGTCAATAATGAGTGAATTCCAACTTGATAGCACTGAGTGAGTGAATGAATAATTAATGCTTGGGGGTGGATCTTCGTAATTTGCTGAAGAAAGGTTACAAACATTGCAAAGTTAGAATTTGGAAAACATGCTATTTGTTATGACTTAGAATAGATTTTACAGCATGAGTTTAATGATTAATCATGTGGAATTTTAGCTCTTTAATATATTTTGTTTAAAATGTTTATTCAATTATTTGCCATTTTTAAGTTGGATTGTTTGGGTTTTGTTATTGGGCTGTAAGAGTACACACACACACACGGAGTGGTTGTTAAAGACCATTGAGTTGAGTATGGCTCATGGTGACACCATGAACAATAGATCTGAACTCTGTCCTGTCCTGCACCATTTTTATCTTCCCCAACACATTTGAGTAAATTACCACAGAGTCTGAATCAATCCACCATTTTGGACACGTGGCCAGGAAGGACCAATCTTTGGAGGACATCATTCTTGAAAAGATGGAGTGATAGTTCAGGAGAGGAAGACATCAGATGAGATGGATCGACACAGCAACCAGAGTAATGCAGGTAGATATGTTAGAGACAGATTGGCTCAGCACAGCACAGCACAGCACAGCACAGGGTTTAGAGCTATTGTACACAGGATTGCTATAAGTCATGTGGTCTTTAATTTCAGACTTTCTCAGTGCAATACATCTCCTGATACCATGACTGCTGGAACCAAGGGTTTTGATTGCAGATCCAAGTAAGGTGAAGTTGACAGCTTCAATCTTTTTCTATCATGTTGTTGACAATTGGTCCAGTGGCAAAATTTTTGGTTTTTTGATGTTGACATTGAAGGCTGTACTTTGATCTTCTGTAACAAGTGCTTGAAATCCTTCTTATTTTCAGCTGCAAGGTTGTGTCATCTGTGAAACACAAGCTATTGACAGAAGTCTTCCTACAATCTTGATGCCACTTTCTTCTTCATAAAGTCCAGCTTCTCAGCTAATTTGCTCAGCATACAGATTGACGAGGTATGGAGAGAGAATACAACCCTAACATGCTCCCTTCTTAATCTTAAAACCCTTGCTCTATTAGCACAGTAGCCTCTGGTCTAGGTATAGGTTTCATATGAGCACAGTTAAATACTCTGAGATTCTCATTTTTGCAATGTCAGCCATAACTTGTTATGATTCATATAGTCAAATGTATTTTCATAGGCAATAAGGAATAAATAGGTATTCTTATGTTATTCTTTACTTTAAACCAAGATCCATCTGACATCAACAATGATATTTCTGATGACATGACCTAATCAATATCTTGCTTGAACATCTAACTGTTCTCTATCTGTGTACAGTTTAAACCTTTCCTTAGTTTGGTGTTTGTTTGATTTGTTTTGTTTTTATAACAAAGTCCTTATATTATGATTGCCTTATTGTGACAAACATGTAGGAAATGTTTAATTTTTTTTTTTAAATTTTATATTGTTTGTATAAAAAAGGTCATATACATTGTGCTTCACACTATTCTTCATTCACATTGTGTTTTATAAAATCATTCCCATGCATTTTGTTTTATAAAATTAATCACCATTGGACTATGCCCATAAATATCCTTTCTTTTCAGGTTCTCACCAGATCATCCCCATTTCCTTTACCCCCTCCCTCCACCCATCAAATTGCACAACCCTGTGATTTTTTCCGCCCTTCTCATCCTCATCCCTCAACCCCCACCACTTTACCCTTTGAGTCTCCATACTTGTCTTACTATTCACCATTCTATTTTTACAATAATGGTCTTATACAGTATTTCTTTTTATGAGACTGAGTTAGTTCATTCAGCATAATGCTCTCCAGTCTTTCCTAAGTTATAAAGTATATTTTTAAATCATTACTCCTGAGTGCTGCATGGTATTTCATTGTGTGAATGTACCAGAATTTCTCAATCCATTCAGTTGTGCTTGGATATTTGGGCTCTTCATATGCCCTTGGGATGGTGAATAACGCTGTTATGAATACTGATGTACAAATCTTCATTTCTATCTCAGTCCTAATATCTTTGGGATATATTCATAGTAGTGGAAACCTGGG
This sequence comes from Elephantulus edwardii, assembly GCF_000299155.1. Lineage (NCBI taxonomy): Eukaryota > Metazoa > Chordata > Mammalia > Macroscelidea > Macroscelididae > Elephantulus > Elephantulus edwardii. Next base: position 9,680 of record NW_006401228.1, read on the forward strand.
TCACACGTAATTTCTACGTTCAATTTTTTGAGAAAAAAGTTGAAAAAAGGCCAAAGTGCCTTCCACAGTGATTGTGCCATTTCCAATCCCACCAACAGTGTATGAGATTCTCACTTTTCCACATTATCTCCAACATTTATCGCTTGCTGCCCTACTAAACTTTTCCACTGCTGCTGGGGTAAATGGTACATCATTATTCTTTTGATTTAAAACTCTCTTATTGTCAGTGAGTTTGAACAATCTTTCTTGTGTCTGTTGGTCATTCAAATATCTTCCTCTGTGAAAAGTGTTCTGTAGCTTTTGCCCACAATTGACTGGGTTATCAGTCTTTTTTTTCTGAAGGCCCAAGATTATTTTGTAACTTTTGCTATGAGATTCATATCAAAGATAGTATTGCCAAATTTTTTCCCATTCAGTAGGCTTTCTTGTCACCCTCTTGGAAATAGCTTTGGCTTTTGTTGTTTTTTTTCTCTTAAATTTTTATTTTATTAATTTTAATGAACATTTACAGAAATTTAGGATTTTCGTTCATTCATTGCAATTTTTTCTTTACGCCCATTCCCCCAGTTCGCTCCTTTCTTTGAAAAGCAAAAGATAAACTTCTTCATTGGTGTAAAATTCCCCCAACCGTGCCCCTGCCCCCCCACCCCAAATGCACTCCACTATGCAACCTTAACTCTGGATTCCTGTGATAATGATAATATGGTATCATATATCACTTTTGGTTGAATTTAACATTCTGCCGAAAGCATCCATGATTATAGCAACTCGAGGTTTGAATTTGTTCTTCAGTTCCTTGAGCTTAAGATATGCTGAGCGAGTT
>NW_006401229.1:0-520 GCF_000299155.1 Elephantulus edwardii
ATCTGTGTGTATATATATACACAAAAGAACAAGATTAAGCAAGTAGGAGGGTGAGCAGATTTAGGGAAGATAGACGCAATGCTATTTAAAAAGAAGATGAAGAAATCACGGTGACATCATAAAGCTGAAGATATTTGGACCATACCTCAGGGCAAAGAGTGAGAAGACGTCTTTCTCCTAGAACTGGTGACATGATTTTAGATTTCTAAACTCCCAAATTGTGAAAAAATAAATTTGATTTGTTTGTTCACTTACATTTCTGTTATAGCAGACCTCATCATTTAAGACTTTGAGTTAATGCAATTAAAATTATCTACAAAAAGAAGATATACATTCAGTGCTAAAAACAACTAAACGAGTGACATTAAAAAAATGAAATAAAGCAAGAATGAACAGAAGTTTGCCATGTGAAACAGAATTCCAAGCAAAAGTATCTCCTGAGCATCATGGAGAGAAAGACTAAGGTTAATATTCAGGATTGTGTTGTTTTACTGTGTAAGGCCGAATCGAAACTGAACCA
>NW_006401229.1:2336-3233 GCF_000299155.1 Elephantulus edwardii
CTCCTTGGAACATATCCTGAGAAAATGAGAATGGAGGCATAAATAGGGACTTGTACACCAATGTTCATAGCAGTATTATTCACCAGCATAAGAACACGGAAACAGCCCAAATGTCCAACTACAAAGGAATAGATTGAGAAATTATGGTCCATTCACACAGTGGAATACTATGCAGCACCCAGGAAAAAAATGATTTTGCAAATTACTACCTAACTTGGGAGGGACTGGACACCATTATGCTGAGTGAACTAACTCAGTCCCATAAGGACAGATATTGTATAAGACCATTATAGTAGAATGTGTATGAGGATCCAAAGGGGACAGAGGAAGCTTGTATTCGAGGGGCGAGAACAGGTGGGGATTGGGGAGGGTGGTGAATCATAGGATCACACAACTTGATTAAGGAAATGGAAAAGATTAAGTGGGAAAAATAATGTATATACACTTTGTAAGTAAACCACTTGTAGTGTGTTGTTATGTGCCATCAAGTCACCTGGTAGGCATAACAACCCTATGTACAGCAGCTCTGAACCTTGCCCTGTCCTGAGCCAGTGTCACTAATTCTGCCACACCAAACCTCATTGCTCCAGTTACTGAATCAGTCAATCTCTTCTGCGGGTCTTCCTTTCTTGCACTGTCCCTACACCCTTCCAAGTATTATGTCCTTCTCTAAGGATTGGTTCCTCCTGGCCACGTGCCCAAAATATGTGAGACTGAGCTTCAAAATCCTAGCCTCCAAGAAGAGACTTGGTTTCACCTTCTCCAAGACAGATCTATTTTTTTTTTCTTTACAGTCCATGGTTTGTTCAAGACTCTTCTCCAGCACCACAAATCAAAGGCATCAATTCTTCTTCTGTCATCATTAGTCATAGTCATAGTCCAGTTCTCTGAAGCATA
>NW_006401229.1:4573-8433 GCF_000299155.1 Elephantulus edwardii
GAGTTGTGTCATCTGCATAACACAGATTGTTGATAAATCGTCCACCAATCCCTGCTTTCTGATGATAAGTAAACTAGTACAAAATACAAATTTTATTACAAAAAAAATTATGAGGTAAAAAAATCCTAGTTTATGAAAGTTAATCATGATATTTATTAGTGTGATAATTTCAAAAACATACACAATTCAGTTAATGATAAAATCAGAATACGAAATTCGAATGACAATGGAAGTTATGCATACAAACCCTGAAGGTAGACTGTCTGGGTTTAATTCCCAGCTGTTCTGTTTTCATTTTTTGTGCCTGTCTGTCCTGTGTTTTGTCTCTTTTGTGCTTCACTTCTCTTGCCTGTGCAATTGAGGGTACATTTTTGCATTTATGGATTAATATTTTAAAATAATTGTAATAGTTGCTGTTGTTGATTGCCTTTGAGTCGAGCAAGACTCATAGTGACCATATGAACAAAAGGACTGAAGCCCCTCTACAACTATCATTGTTTAGGTAGTGGATGCCACTCCAGCTTCCAACTAGTGCTAGACACAAAATAATTTTGACTAGTGGGACCACTCATATAGGTTTTATGAAACAAATACTATGATAAAGTTACATATACTCATATGTCATTTTGAAGAGACAATAAATACATGCTTCTTGTTTTAGGTGCTGTTGAGTTGAGTACAGCTCACAGTGACCTTATAAACGAAAGATCTGAACTCTCTCCTATCTTGTGCTGTCCTCACAATCTCTGACACACTGCAGCCCATTGCTGCAGACACTATGTCAATCCCTCTGGTTAAGAGTCTTTCTTTTACTGTCTCCTTTCTAAGCATGATGCCCCTCTGCAAGAAATAACCTCTCCTAGCAATATGCCTAAGGTATATGAGATAAAGCTTTATCATCTTTTCCTCTAAGGAGCACTTTGCATGCACCTTCTCCAAGATATATATGTTTGTTCTTTTGACAGTCCATGGGATCTTCAGTAGTCTTTCCAACACCAAAGGCACTAATAAATTCTGTCATCCTTATTCATTGTCTAGCTATCGGGTGCATAGCAAGTAATTGAAAATATCATGGCCTGGGGAGCTCTGGTGGCCTAGTGGCAAGGAACTGCAACTACAATCCCAGAGGCGCACAGTTCGAATCCACCAGATGCTCTGCCGGGGAAGGAGGGACAATCTCCTCCTGTACCATTCAGATCTGATTTGACGGTACACTCACACAAAAATAATAAAATTAAAAAAAGAAAATATCATGGCCTGAATCAGGCACACCTTATTCCTCAAAATGATATTATTGTTCCTCAGAATTTTGAGAGGTTCCTGCTTAACAACTCTCACATTGCAATGTGTCTCTTGATCTCCTGAGTGTTGGTACCACATGTATTGATTATGAATCCAAGAATGTTTCAATCTTTTTCCCATCTATTATGATGTCCAGTGGAGAGAAATTTTGTGTTATTGACATTGCGATGCAAACCATATTGAAGTCTTCATTTAGTATATTTTTAATTTTTTAATAAAAATGAAGAGTTAAAAAAGCTTTTAATATCAATCAATGTGTGTTTTTAGAGAGCTGTTGATGAAATACCTGCTCATTTGTGAAAGGTATTCTAGACTTGTGAAGTTAAATAAGGTCATAAAAGAGAAAATAAGAAATTGCTTAATTAAATTTGAATGAGTTGATCTGATTACCTGTTAACAGGTGTGATGTTCACCTGTGTCATGGGACATTGTCCAAGAACTTGGGTGACATTTATTGAAGCACAGATGTCTTCTAACATATGGTGAATAAAAAACAACATTCAAACAACGAAAAGAACACGTTTATTTAACTTGGATACATCTACACATTAGATCATGATTAATTAAATCAATTAATCTCACTGGTGTCATGAGAGTTACTGTCAGCCACTGTTGTAGCTCAGGGTGTCATTAACCCACAATGACCTCTGACTATATCAAACTATGTGGAATCCAATGTTTACTATCAATTTCACATATTTAATGGGATATAACAAATATAAATTTAGGTACAACCTTTCTTAGAGTTCACAAATCCTAATAGCAAAATGAAAATTCCTGACAAAGCAGTATTTTAAGTGTTGGAAGTGAAAGGTATGAATTCACCAGTCTGCTTGCTTACAGATCGGAAGCCCCCAAAACTATTAAAGAGTTATACTCTATTCTAATGTCACTATGAGTCAGTAATAACTTGATTACAGTGAGCTTTAGGGACTTGGGGGTAAAATACTACATTGAATTACTTCAGTAGTTATAATATAGTTAGGAATTGAGCCTCTTTTTATTTTTTTCTTTCTTTAACTAGCACTTTATTCTCAAAAATGTTACTGGCATAGGTTCACAGAGTGCTAAAACACTAGAAGATATGACAAAAATATACATGAAAACTAACAGCAGCAAAATAAATAATGCTGGATTGTAGCATATGCAGATAAAACACGTGCTCCAAAACATAACTGTAATTGGTTAACAATAACAGACTTGACAAAAGCACACAGGAGATTGCACATTTTTTTCCCTACCCTACCCACTAACTTCTGTGAAAAAAATTTTTTTTATTCATTTAAGTATAATTTCCTCCCTTCCTTCCCAACCTCCTCCCAGTTTACTTTGCTATCAACCTCTTATCCTGTGCTGTTATCAGACAAATGATGCCCAACTGTACATTCCTCTTAAACAGTTCATCTCTCCCAATACAGTGTTCTTTATCTATTCCCTTCTTTCTACGAATGAAAATCCAACTTTTCTGCAAACTTTTTTTAAATTCACAACAAGACATAAAAAAGAGCTCTATCTACCTGTTGCCATAGATTTTCCCAATACAATAAGGTTTTTTTTATATCTTGACTGATTCCAAGGGCATTGATTGTGGCTACAAGAAAAACAAAACCCCTAAAATATTTTCTCCATAAGAAAAGAACACACAGAAGATTAAAAAAGTTAAGTTTTAGTCTTACAATAATAATTATACATGTAAGCAGGACTTATTTTAAAATGCGTATATTGCTAAAACTAACCACAGTGGTACTTTTATGAAAAATAATAAATTTAGTCTCAAACAGCGTCCTATAAGATCTATACCCCTAACTGTAAGGTCACCTGGGAGCTAGAAGAAATTCCACTCTACTCACACCTTATGGGAGACATTCCAATCAGCCTGGTGTCATAGAAAGACATTCTAATGAGCAAGGTGTCATAGGACTACAGCCAATCAGAAGAGAGCACAACCGCAAGCCACATCCTGCTCAACCATCAGGTATCATATAGTCCACCTAAAGGAAATGAGTAGCTCCATATACTCCACGGAGAATTGACCACCCTACCCCCAACACTTGCCTATAAAATTTTGCCTGTGTCCTGCCCACTTGTTACTTCACTACCCCACACTGCCTTCCTCCAGCCTGAGAAAGTTAATTTCACCTTGGAAGCTGCCAACATACCCTTCTGTTTTACTTTATCTAGTTTTGCACCCTTTTTTTACCTTACACTAACTACCTGCCTAGTGACATTGCTAGTTAATTAAGCTCATTTTCCATTTTTGACAACTAAAATGTAAGCCAGTCATGTCATGCACTTCTCTATTCTCATTCCTAAGAAAGCTCTGAAATTACACAGATTTGAGTGGAAATTTTGTCTCTGAAAAAGAAATAAGCACCTGAATTTTGTAGATTGTTTACAAAACTATAATTTTAAAAAACGTGTAATGGTCAGATGAAGTAGTAATGATTAAGAAACCATTCTGGATAAACAGAAGAAAAGAAATGTTTAATGAACTAACAGAATAAATCATCACCCCTTTTAGTTGTTGTGCATTTGCTGTCTTCTTCCCACTGCCTGCT
>NW_006401229.1:9709-10216 GCF_000299155.1 Elephantulus edwardii
TTTCTTTGGAATGGGAACAAATATAGATCTCTTCCAGTCAGTTGGCCAATTGGTTGTTCTCCGGATTTCTTGGCACAACTTGGTGAGCACATCCAGGGCAACATCTGTTATCTGAAAGAGAGAGGCGTTTTCCAGAGAGGTACCCAGGATTTCCGGCGTGTTCCTGGGTGGAAAGGCGGCTTGAGAGCGGGCACAAGGGAGGCCAGCCCACATAGGAGACGAAGAGGCGTTTTCCAGAGAGTGAGGCGTTTTCCAGAGGTACCCAGGATTTCCGGCAGAAAGGGAAACATAATCCACTCAGGAGTTCTGCAGGACAGGTCACCTTCCCTTGGAGACAGCTCAACTAAACTCAAGAGACACTGGTCAAAAGGAAAATGTCAGCAATCGATGTTTTTGGAATCACAGAAGCCAAAAAGCTTAAGATACAAACTGTCACATCATGGGTTGGACAATGGAAGATATTTTCTGAAGGGACTTGGTAGATGAGAAGGGTTATCCTGGTGGAGG
>NW_006401230.1:0-1842 GCF_000299155.1 Elephantulus edwardii
TCTCCAGCCTCATTCCTGTCACCAAGCCCATGTTTTCCGACCACTGATTCTTCTTCACTATTCCCAACTTTTGCATTCCAGTAATATTCCATTGCTCACCTTTTTTTCACCTTTTTATTTTAGTTGGTTCTGAGTGACATTGACTCTTTCATCTCGTATTCATATTATTAGCATCTTTTCTTTATTTCCATTTATTATTTTTCCAAGTGGTTTTATTGACGTTTTCAAAGAACCAACTCGAAGTTTTATTGATGGTTTCAATTGTTTTTCGGTTTTATATTTCATTTATTTCTGCTCTGATTTTTATAATTTCAGGTTTTTTAGAGGATATTGGGTTTTCTTGCTGTTCTATTTAAATTCGTTTGAGATGCTGAGTTAGAGAGTAAATTATCACTTTTTCTTGTCTTTTGATGTGATTGCTTATTGTTATAAATTTACCTCTGATTACTGCTTGGCTGTTTCCCAGAGATTTTGGTAAGTTGTGCTTTCATTGTCATTTATTTCAAGAAACTTTTTCTTCCTTCCTTCCTTCCTTCCTTCCTTCCTTCCTTCCTTCCTTCCTTCCTTCCTTCCTTCCTTCCTTCCTTCCTTCCTTCCTTCCTTCCTTCCTTCCTTCCTTCCTTCCTCTGTTTCTCTCTCTCTTTCTCTCTCTCTCTCTTTCTTTCTTTCTTTTTATTTCTCCTAGTACACACCCTTGTTCAATCAAGGTGTTGTTCAGGTTCCAAATGTATGGGATTTTGTTCTCCTTTATCCTCTTGTTGCTAATTCCTAATTTTGTAGCATTGTGGTCTGAGAAGATGCTTTGTATTATTTGTATTTTTTTTAAAATTTATTGATGCTTGCCTTGTAACCTAAAATATGATCTATGCTGGAGAATGTTTCATGCACATTGGAGAAGAAGGTATACTGGGTTTGGGGGTTGCATTAGCATATATATATATATATATAAAATCAAGTTGGATGTTGTGTGGTTTAAGTCTTGAGAATCTTTGTTGAGTTTCTTTCACTACTATAGTGGTATTTATTTATTTTTTTAGGTTTGTTAATATTTGTTTTGTATATTTTGCAGCTCTACCATTTGGTATATAGATATCTATTATTGTTATGTCCTCTTGTTCTATTAACCTTTTAAGCATTATATAGCAAACTTCCTTGTCTTTTGTGATGATTTTTCCATTGACATCTATTTTATCAGAGATTACTATAACTACTCCTGCTTTTTTCTGGTTGTCAATTGCTTGGTATATTTTTCCACCCTTTTATTTTTAGTCTTTATCTTCACTTTTCAGGTGTGTCTCTTGCAGACAGCATATTGATGGGTTTGGGTTTTTTATCCAATCTGCTACTCTTTTTCTCTTCAATGGTGCATTTAAAGCATTCAAAGTCAATATGATTATTGGCAGGCAAGTTTTTGTTGTTATCCTTCTGTTTTTGATGTTGTTGTTGGTTACTTTTGGTCCATCCTGCTTTCTGTGGCACTTCTGTATAAAGGACACCTCTCACTGTTTCCTGCAGTACATGTCTTATTTTTACAAACTCCCTTATGTTCTGCTTTTCTGAAATTATCTTTATCTCTCCTTCAAATATGATGGATAGTTTTGCTAGGTATAGTATTCTTGGTTGACAGTGTGCTCTTTGAGTGTTCGATATCTGTCATTCCACTGTCTTCTTGCTTGCATGGTTTCTGCTGAGAAATTAGCACTTAATCTTATTTGCTCTGCATTATAGGTTGTTGTTGTTGTTATGTGCCGTCGAGTCATTTCTGACTCATAGCGACCCTATGCACAACAGCCCTAAACCCTGCTCTATCCTGCGCCAACCGCACCGCCTCTGACACACCCA
>NW_006401230.1:2952-5671 GCF_000299155.1 Elephantulus edwardii
CAATGACACTGTTCTGTAGTTTCCACACTCAGTTGGGTCACCTTTCTTTGGAATGGGAACAAATATAGATCTCTTCCAGTCAGTTGGCCAAGTGGTCGATCTCCAGATTTCTTGGCACAACTTGGTGAGCACATCGAGGGCAACATCTGTTATCTGAAATACTTCAATTGGTATACCATCTAGATGCATTATAGGTTACTCTTTGTTTTTTCCCTAGCTTCTTTCAGAATGCTCTCCTTCTCTTTGCTTCTGGGAAATTTTACTATGATATGTCTTGGTGTTTTTCTTCTGGGGTCTATTATATACAGTGTTCGCTCAGCTTCTTGAACATATAGTCTCTCATTTTTCATTATGCCTGGAAAGTTTTCTTCTAGTTATTCTTCCACAACTTTTTCAGTGTCTTTACCTACTTCTTTCTGTTCTGGGATTCTGATTATGTGCATGTTATTCCTCTTAATGGTGTTTCACATTATTTTTAGGCTTTTTTCTTTTTCCTTTTTTCAAAATTCTGCTTTTTGTTCTAGCAGATCAGTGGTGACAATTCTAGCTTCTATTTCACTGGTTCTGTGTTCCATCTCTCCAACTCAGTTCATATGTCCCTCTAACATGTTGACAACATCTGCAACATTGGTCCTCGTATTCTGGATTGTGGTTTCTTATTTTTCCAGGTACTCTAATGCCTCATTTGTTTAATCTGCACTATCTTGGATTGTTTCTGTTCCTCTTGGGTTTTACTTTCTGGGTCTTGTAATGTAATTCTTTATCTTTCATTCATTGAAAATAATCAATCTTTGTACTTTTGAATTCTTTGTCAGAAAGTTCCATCAGACATTCTGGCTTCAGGAAACCCATTGGTAATGTGTCACATTTTTTAGTTGACATCTTCATTTGTGTTTGTAGGGGGTGTAAGGTAGTCTGCTTCTTCCATGACATTGTTGTGGTACAGTTTTTCATGCCTGAGGCCTTAGCAGGGTCTTGGTATGAAAACCTTGGCTCAGATCACTGCTCCAGTATAGGGGGCAGCTGCCCTGCCTGAGCTTCTTGCTGAACTTTTGACTCAAGGGAAAACTTGCTTCAGTTGAGAAGAGATATGGCCTAGGAATTAACAGCCTTCTCTGCCAGGCAACTGTTGCAGCTAGGCCAGTACAAAGTGCTCATATTGCTAAATGTAGCGCAAACTCTGGGAGTTCAGAGGAAATGCATTCACCTGTAACAGTGTGGTGTTGTGCCTGGTGCAGTTCAGAGGTGCTGAAGCAGGTTGTCCTCCAGTCGTTGGGTCCGGGGCACCCAGGCAGTGTGACCAGATCCTCCAGGCGTTGTGGTCAGGCTTCCAGGAGGCAGATGGGCATGGCAAGGTCCTCCAGGTGGCAAAGGTGGGCTTTCAAGTGGTGGACAGAAGCATCCAGGTAGTGGAGCAAGGTCCTCCATGTGGTGGGTTCAGGGGTCCAGGTGGCACAGCCGGGACCTCCAGGTCGAGGGGCCAGGCAGCTGCCAGGCAGTGGTGCCAAGGTCTAGTGCTCCCAGCAGGAGAGCAGTCCAGGCCACACTAAGAAAATTTTAAGACAGGTACCTAGTTAATAAACTAGAACAGATACCGGGTGGGTGTGAAACAGCAGGTCCAACTTTCAAATGCATAAGAAGTAACTGAAAATAGTGGCTTGGACCAGGTGCAACTTAGTCTTTAAACTGACATCACTGCTCTTTAGCACTTTGTAGAAGTCCTTGAGAGCAGATTTTTTCCAAATGCAACACATATGTTGAGGTTTTGACTGCTGTTGCTACTGGTGTTCATTGTGGTACCAAGCAAAATTAAATAATTGACAACATCAGTCTTTTTTTCCATCCATCACAATTAGTCCAGTGTGAGGATTTTGTTTCTTCATTTTGAGGTGTAATTCGTATTGAGGGTATAGTCTTTGATCTTCCGCAGCATGTATTTAAAATTGTTGATGAGTCTTCCTCCAATCCTGATGCCACATTCTTCTTTGTATAGTCCAGCTTCTTGAATTGATCAGTATACAAATTGGATAATCTAAGTGTTCTCTATTGTACATAGGGTTTTCGAAGGCCTGTAATTTCAGAACTGGATGGCCAATCCTTCTTCCTAGTCTGTCTCAATTTTTAAAAATATATAATAGTATCTGACAGACAAGCATTCTACAAAAAAGAGTAAATGAAAGACATTTACCAGTTAGAAAGACCAATATTCAATGTTGCTGCCCACCTGGCTACATGTTTGGTTGGTTTTGTGTTTGGGGTTTTGTTTTGTTTTTTAAATCCACCCTTTCCCTACTCCACCACCAACCCTTCCTACTTTTGCTTACAACATTCAACACCTGTCTCCGAGGAGGAATGTGGCATCAGGATTGGTGGAAGAATCGTCAAAAACCTACCTTATGCAGATGACACAACACTACTTGCTGAAACTGAGGAGGACCTGAAACAGTTGCTGCAAAAAGTCAAGGACTGCCGTCTTCAATATGGATTGAAGCTCAACATCAAGAAAACAAAGATTCTCGCCACTGGGCCAATTGGCATCATCCGTATGGATGGTGAAGAGATTGAGATAGTTAACAGTTTTAGTTTACCTGGTTCCACAGTCAACACTCTCGGTAACAGCAGCCAGGAAATCAGGAGACGAATTGCATTGGGAAAGTCAGCTGTGAGGGACCTCTCAAGAGTACTGAAGAGCAACGATGTCAGCTGGAGACTAAGGTGT
>NW_006401230.1:5778-7495 GCF_000299155.1 Elephantulus edwardii
TGAGTTGTGCTGGAGAAGAGTGTTGAATATACCATGGACTGCTAGGAGAACAAACAGGTTTGTCCTGGAGAGGGTGAAGCCAGAATGCTCCTTGGACTCAAGGATTTTGAAGCTTCATCTGACATACTTTGGGCATATTGCAAGGAGGGACTGGTCCTTGGAGAGGGACATCACATTTGGGAGAGTGGAGGGATGGTGCAGGAGAAGAAGGCCCTTGATCAGATGGATCGATTCTGTGAGTGGAGTGGTGGGAATGAGTGTGTTTGAGACAGTGAGATTGGCACAGAATAAAATGGCGTTTAAGGCTCTTGTACAGTATGAGTCGCAAACAACTTGATGGCACATAACAACAACAACAATACAAATTGGTACTCCATAAATTCCTGGGGCTGTATTTTTGCCAATGCCTTCAGTGCAGCTTGAAATTCTTCCTTCATTACTATTGGTTCTTTTCTTTAATTAATAATATTTTTATCATTCATAGACATTGTGTTTCATGGATGTACATTGTGTTCCATTCAGTCTTTCATTTCTATTAAATTTTGTTCTTTTTAATTTGGTGGTGTTTCCCCCTCTATTACAATCAACCCACCAACAACTACTCTTGTGAAAGTTTTTAAGCCAGCCACTTCATGCCTCAAGTCCAATATCCTCATTTTAGACAGCCAATTGCTTATTTCCCCATCCCCATCAAACCAATACTCTGAGGGAACAAATTTATCCCCTTTGCTGAAAGATCCTCTTTTCAACTTGGAAACTTTGAGCTTCTGCATCCATATGCAAAGTCTAGTGCAGAACAAGTCATCAGGTTGCAGCAACCTGTCCTAGCTCCCAGCATAGATCATTTTCTCTTCATCTGGTTGTGTTGTGATCAATTTATCTCCAGCCATCTGTGGCTCAGATCAAATAGGCATCAGCTATCATCTCAGGAGTCCACACTTCTCCATGTTTTCCAGACTTATTGGTCTCCTCATTCAGTTCTGGTTCCCATATGTGGCCAAGACAAGAAGCCAAGGGTCCTCACAATTCCATGCTCCTCAAGCCAACAACCCTTCTCTGTTCATCCACACGTATGTGCATGCTAGGTGGGAAGGACTGAAGAAATATGTCCAAGCTCAGCCAGTTTATCCATTGTTATGTTTTATGTTTCTTACACTTCCACTTCTGTGGATCCAGGTGATTGCTATGAGTGAGCATAATATTCCAACCTCAAGTTTGGAAGGTAGAAGCTTATGGGCACCAACGTTACTCACCCCATAAGCTGAGCATGTTGTTCCAGTTATGAAAAGACAGTCTCCTTTTTTTCCCTTTTTCCTTCTCTCATTTCCTTTTTTGAATTCCCTTATTTTGAATGAGAAACTGCAAATAACTGAAACATGCTCCACATCTCACACCGTACACAAAAATCAACTCAAAGTGACCTAGATGTAAAGCTCAAACCATAAACTTCATAAGAGAAAAAACGAGGACCAAGCTTCGAATGTTTATCCTATGCTATAAAGAGATTCCCAAATACAGTCAGAAATGCCCAGTCTGGAGAAGATAAAATTAATGAATGAGACTTCCTAAAGATTAAATCTCTGTTGTTGTTGTTGTTATGTGCCATAGTGTCACTTGGAACTCATAGTGACTCTGTATACAACAGCCCTAAACTCTGCTCTGTTTTATGCCAATAGCACTGTCTCTGATACACCCATCCCAATTACCCCAATCACTG
>NW_006401230.1:11045-12948 GCF_000299155.1 Elephantulus edwardii
TTTTACACTCCCACCAACAGTGAATCAGGGTTCCAGTTTCTCCACAACCTCGCCAGCATTTTTTGCTTGCTGTTCTCCAGATTTCTTGACACAACTTGGTGAGCACATCCAGGGCAGCTTCTGTTAGCTGAAATATGTCAATTGGCATACCATCTATTCCTGGGACCTTATTTTTTATTATTTCCTTCAAAGCGTCGAACTTCTTCCTTCATCACCATGGGCTCTTGCTCATATGTTGTTTCATGAAATTCTTCTGTGTCTTCCAATTCCTTTCAATACAGTGACTCAGTATATTCTCTTTCCATCTTCTTTTAATACTTCCTGGGTCATTTACTATTCTGCCTAAAGCATCCTTGATTATAGCAACTCAAGGCAACTGAATTTGTTCTTCAGTTCCTTGAACTTAAGAAATGCTGAGTGAGTTCGGCCCTTTTGATTCTCTAATGCCAACTCCTTCCTATCCTTACTCTGTCTCCCTCCACCACCTACCAATCTCCACCATCCCATCATCATCTCTCCTTCCCCATTTTCTGCCCCTTTTTTTGTTCTCCTGACAGTCTCAGTATGTTCAATACCCTTTTTCAGCACCACAACTCAAAGGCATCAATTCTTCTTCTGTAATTCTTAGTCATTATCCAGCTCTCTAATGGATTAATTGCAAAGATCATAGCCTGGCCCAGACACACCTTAGTCTCCAGACTGACATCATCAGCAGGTTTTCCTACTGCAATTCGTCTTTTGATTTCCTGGCTTCTGGTGCCAAGAGTATTGATTGTGGAACCAAGGGAACTGAAGTTGTCAATGATCTCAGTCTCTTCTCCATCTATCATGAAGCTGCCAAATGGCCCACTGGGGAGAGTCTTTGTTTTCTTGATGTTGAACTTCTATCCAAATTTAAGGCTGCAGTATTTGAACTTATTCACCATACACTTGATGTCCTCTTCAGTTTCAATAAACAAGGTTGTGTCATCTGCATAATGCAGGTTGTTGATGATTCTTCCTCCTATCCTGATGCTATGTTCTTCTTCATAAAGTCAGTCTCCCAAATTATCTGTTCTGTATATAGAATAAAAAGGTGTGGAGATAGGATGCATCCTTGGTGCACACCTTTCCTGATCTTCAAATATGTAGTGTTTCCCTGCTCTGTTCTGTTCCTGGTCCAAGTATAGCTTTTACATGAGCACAAGTAAGTGGTCTGGAATCCCTATTCTTCTCAAGGTTAGGCACAATTTCTGTGATCTACAGTGCCTTTCCATAATCAATGAAATACAAATAGACATTTCTTTGATACTCTGTGCTTTGGTACACAATCCATCTAACACTGACTATAATGTCCCTGGTGCCACAGCCTCTTCTAAACCCAGCTTGAACATCTGGCAGTTCTCTGCTAATGTACTGTTCCAGTTGTTTTTTGATAATGTTTAGCAAGATCCTGCTTGCATATTACTGATATTGTTCAATAATTTCCACACTGTCAAGTCACCCTTTTTTTGGAATAGAAATAAATTTAGATCTCTTCCAGATTTGTTGATATAGCCTGGTGAACGCATCCAGGGCAATATCTGTTACCTGAACATGTCAACTGGTTTTCCATCAATCAATTCCTGGAGTCTTGTTTTTGCCAGCTCCTTCAGAATAGCTTGAACTTCCTCCTTCATCCCCATAGGCTTGATAATACGTTGTTTCATGAAATTCTTCTGTGTCAACCAATTCTTTTTGGTATAGTAACTCTGTGTATTCCTTCCATCTTCTTTTGATGCTTCCTGGTTCATTCAATATTCTGCCCTCGGCATTCTTAAGTATTGCAACTCAAGGCTTAACTTGTTCTTCTTCCCCTTAAGAAATGCCGAGCAAGTTGATTGCTTTTGATTTTGTGACTCGAGCTCTTTGCACATTTCATTAT
>NW_006401231.1:0-6346 GCF_000299155.1 Elephantulus edwardii
TAGCCCAGTGCCTTGACCCACTTACTTCCCAGCTCCACCCTCCACCAATAATATTCTGATATTATCAATTTAATTTCCTCTGGTTCTGTTGTGATGTCACTCTCTCCTTCCTTCCTTCCTTCCTTCCTCCCTCCCTCCCTCCCTTCCTTTCTTCCTTTCGAGGATGTGTTGAGAAAGGAATTCTTATCCCTTGTTAGCGGGATTGTAAATGGTGCAACCATTCTGGAAGACAGTTTGGCACTTCCTCTAAAAGCTGAACAAAGAAATTCCATATGACCCAGCTATTTCACTACCCTGGAATATACCCTGAGAATATGAGAACTGAGGCACAAACTGAGATTTGTACACCAATGTTCATAGTAGCACCATTCACCATTGAAAGAACATGGACACAGCCCAAATGTCCAAGCACAAACGAATGGATTGAGAAATTATTGTACATTCACACAATGGAATACTATGCAGCATGCAAGAGCAATAACTTTGCAAATTATTACCTAACTTGGGAGGGAATGGAGAGCATTATGCTGAGTGAACTAACTCAGTCCCACAAGGATAATTATTTATTGTATAAAACCATTATTGTAAATGAGTATAAGAATCCAGGAGGGGTGGGAGGCTGGAAGCAGACAGATGTGAATGTGCAGGGGGAAGTAGGGATTAATCATTGGGTTGTACAATTTGATGGGTCCTGGGGTGAGGGAAATGGATAGAATTTGTTCAAATTTGTATTCAAATTTTGTAAATAAACTAGTAAAAAATATATTGTTGTTTGTTGTTGTTATGTGCCATTGAGTCGTTTGCGACTCATAGTGACCCTATGTACAACAGCCCCAAACCCTGTTCTATCCTGTGCCAATCACACTGCCTCTGACACACCCATCCTGATTACCCCAGTCACAGAATCAATCCATCTCATAGAGAGTCTTCCCCTCTTGCGCCGTCCCTCCACCCCGCCAAGCATAATGTCCCTCTCTAAGAACCTGTCCCTCCTTGCATCATGCCCAAAGTATGTCAGACGAAGCCCCAGAATCCTTGCCTCCAAGGAGTTGCTTGGTTTAACCTTCTCCAAGATGAATCTGTTTGTTTTCTTGGCAGTCCATGGTACATTCAATACTCTTCTCCAGCCCCACAGCTCAAAGAATAAAAAAAAAAAGGCTACATCAGATGGATTTCACTAAAGAAGAGAATACTCAAAAGATTTTTGCTCATGTTTTATTGAGTATGCAAAGGCATTGATTTCACAAAACTAAGGCTAGCATTGTGAAGAATGGGAATCCTGCGACATTTAACCAGGCATATGCGAAACCTATACACAGATCAAGAAAAAGGCACTTAACAAAGCAAAGGGATACCTCATAGTTTAAAATGAGAAAAAGTGTGCATCAGGGTTGTATCCTTTCTCCATACTTATTTATTCTGCATTCTGAACAAATAAAGAAGTTTGACTATATGAAAAAGAATGTGACATCAGGATTGAGGGAAGACTAATCAACAATGTACATTATGCAGACAGCATTATGTTTGTAAAGCACTTACTGAAGAAGATCAAAGACTTTACTATGGATTATACACCAACATCAAGAAAACAGTCTTCACAACTGGATTAATAGACAGTGTCATGAAAGATGAAAGACTGAAGTTGTCAATGATTTCATTTTACTTTGACCCATAATCCATACTTATGGTAGCAGCAGTTAAGAAATCAAAGACAGGGTGCATTAGTGCATTGGGAAAATCTGCTGTCAAGGACTTTTTTAAAGTTCCAAAGAGCAAGGATGCTAGTTTAAAGATTAAAGTGTGCCTGATTCAAGCCACAGTATTTTCAATATGCATGTAAAAGTTAGACAATGAATAAGGAAGACTGAGGATAAATTGATGCTCATTTATGATGTTGGTGAAAAATACTGATTATCATGGGCTGCCAGAATAAACAAATCTGTCTTGGAGGAAGTGCAACTAGAGAGGAGCTCCTCAGTAACAAGAATAGTGAAATGTTGTCTCATATAGTCAGGGGCATGCTGCCAGGATTCAGTCTCTGAAAAACAACATAATGCTGGGCAAAATCCTCAAGGAGAGGAGTGACACAATGACTGCACAACAGGCTTGAGCTGATGGCACTAGTGCAGGACAGGGAAAGGGTTGTCTCTCATTCACAGGGTTGCTATGAGTTGTGTGGGGCTTGATGACACCTAAAACCACCACCACCACCACAGTAAAAAGCTGCTTTCTAGAACCGCGTGTCCAGCCGCTGCTACACTATGGATACTTTCATGTCAGCACTTCCTCTTGCTCAAATTTTCCAGGTGAGTAAATGAGATGATCATATGATATATTACTGTAGAGATGAAAAGGTGAGAAAAAATGGGGTTGCTTTCATAGTTAAAAAAGTAATTTCTAGATCTGTCTTGAAGTACAATATTGTGAGTGACATGATATCCACACACATACAAGGAAGTCCAGTGAATACCACTATCATTCAGATATATGACCAACAACCAGAGCAAAAGAAGAGGAAATAGAAGATTTCTACTGACGTTTACAGTCGGAGATCGATCAAACATGCAATCAAGATGCATTGATAATAATAGGTGACTAGAATGCAAAAGTTAGGAACAGAGAATAAGAATTAATAGGTGGAAAACATGGACTCGGTGACAGAAATGAAGAGATAGAATGATTGAATTTTTCATAATCCAGGACTTAGTCATTGCAAATACATTTTATAAGAAACACAAATGCAGGTTATACACATGGATTTCACCTGATGGTATATATAGGAATCAGATCGATTACACCTGAGGAAAGAACGGCTGGAGAAGACCAATATCAGCTGTGAAAACTAGGCCAGGAGCTGATTGTGGAACAGATCACCAACTACTCATATGCAAGTTCAAGTTGAAGTTGAGGAAAATTAAACCTGAGTCTATCCCACTTGAATTTCAGAACCATCTCAGGAACAGGTTTGAGGACTTGAACACTAATGAGCAAAGACCAAATGAGCTGTGGGAGGATATCAAGGGTACCATCCAGAAAGAGTGCAAACAATCATTACAAAGACAGAAGAGGAAGAAAATACCAAAATGGATGTCAGAAGAAACTCTGAATATTGCACTGGAGCACAGAGAAGCCAAAGCAGAAGGATGAATTCAAGATATGAAAGATTTGAAAGAAGATTCCAAAAGGAAGGGTGGGATGCCAAAGTAAAATATTACAATAAAATGTGCAAACAGCTGGAGTCAGAAAATCAGAAAGGCTGAACTCACTCAGCATTTCTTATGCACAAGGAAATGAAGAACAAATTCAAACATCAAGTTGTTAAAATCAAGGATGCTTTAGGCAGAATATTAAATGATCCAGGAAGAATTAACAGAAGATGCAAAGAACATTCTGAGTAACTGTATCGAAAAGAACTGGCAGACACAGAAGAATTTAATGAAACAACATATGAGCAAGAGCTTTTATGGTGATGAAGGAAGAAGTTAAGGCTGCTTTGAAGGAAATAGCAAAAAATAAGGCCCCAGGAATAGATGGTATACCAATTGACGTATTTCAGCTAACAGATGCTGACCTGGATGTGCTCATCAAGTTGTGCCAAGAAATCTGGAGAACAAACACTTGGCCAACTGACTGGAAGAGATCTATATTTGTTCTCTATCCAAAGAAGGGTGACCTAACAGAGTATAGAAACTATAGAACAATATCATTGATTCCACACGCAAGCAAGATTTTGGTGAAGATTATCCAAAAATGATTGGAACAGCACATCAGCAGAGAACTGCCGGAAGTCCAGGCTGGGTTTAGAAGGGGTCGTGGTACTTGGGATATTGGGATGTTAGATGGATCTTAGCTGACAGCAGGGAATACCAGAGGAATGTCTATCTGTGTTTCATTGATTATGCAAAGGCGTTTGACTGTGTGGATCATAACAGACTGTGGCTGATTCTGAGAAGAATGGGAATCCCAGAACACTTGATCGTGCTAATGCGAAACCTATACTTGGACCAAGTGGCAGCTGTCAGAACAGAGGAAAGAAACACTGCGTGGTTCAAAATTGGGAAGGGTATACACCAGGGATGTGTTGTATCACCAAACCTTTTCAACCTGTATGCAGAAGAGGTTATCTGGGAGGCTGGGCTCTATGAGGAGAAGTGTGGCATCAGGATTGGTGGAAGATCTATCAACAATCTGTGTTATGCAGAAGAACAACCCTGCTTGCTGAAACTAAGGTGGATGTAAAGCACTTGCTGCAGAGGGTCAAGGACTGTAGCCTTCACTATGGATTGAGGGTAAATATCAAGAAGACAAAGATTCTCACCACTGGACCAACTGGCAGCAACTGGATGGATGGTGAAGAGACTGAGATTGTTCACAGCTTTAGTTTGCTTGGCTCCACAGTCAATACTCTTGGCACCAGCAGCCAGGACTCGACGGCACATAACAACACAACAACAAATGAGTTCAGTGAGGATGTCTCTACACTATGGCCCAAGCCAAGCTGGCAGCCTGCACATCAGCAGATGGGAAAGCCCACCGGAAGTGAACCATCACAAAGGCTGTTTTCAACTGTGTACCTCCATTAGAGGAGTGAAGAAATCACGTCTTTACAGGGCTCAGAGATGGCAAAAAGCGGGTTTCAGAAGTCCACTGAACTTAAGATTTGCAAACTTTTCTTCCTGCATCCAGGGCAGGAACTGCTCAGAAGTTCAGAACAGATCTGCCTTGTTATTGCTGTTTCTGGTGCAGTGCAGAAGGTCGGTGAGGCCCTCTGGTTGGCCTCTCTGAAGACATCAACGTACCGTGCAAAATGGGCAGCAAAAAGGTCAAAAGTTAGCAAGCCGCACGTGGGAGAATGTGCCTAAGAATCTGCTATTATGAGAAGCATTCTATTCCCAAAAAACCCCAAAGCCAGCAAAGCTATTCTGTTATTCTGTTCAAAATGTTGGTATTTTCCCCCCAGTGTGGTCAAAAGAAATATATGATTGCAAATGGAAAAATAAAGATAGAAATCAAGAACTGGAAGTTTTAAATTTTCATTTGTGTCTGACTTTTTGCATAAATGCAGGGACACAGAGCATTAATGGAAGTAAATTTACATCTATGAGCAAGTTTCAGCCATTTAATACTATAACACTTATAAAGAAATGTGTTGTATCTTTGTGGACAAAGTGAGCATTTGGCTCTTTTTAAAAGAGGCACATTTCTCACTGACGCAACTAAATGGCATTTGCGGCATTTTTGTCACACAGATTCCATCCATGCACCCTCCTTCTCTAATTAAGCTAACATTCAAGTATATTTTAATGTTGCCTGTCTTCTGTAGGTTTGCTATAGTTGTTGTTGTTATGTGCCATCGAGTTGCCTGCAACTCATATATGTACAACAACCCTAAACTCTGCCCTGTCCTGTGACAATCTCACCATCTCCGACACAACTGACCCCGCTATTACCCCAGTCACTGTATCAATCCATCTCATCAAGGGTTTTCCTCTCCTGCACTGTCCCTCCACCCACCAGAGGTCAGCTCTGGAGGCCAGCTGCTTGTGGATGGAGAGTTACTACTGTGCCTGCTGGGTCCTTTTTCTCCAGCGAAGAGTAACACATTTGTTTTGCCTTAATGCCACCTTGTGTAAGGGAAGCAGGAAAGCCACATTTGCACAGTGTTTTATGGGTTGCAAAGCCACATCAAAGACAAATACTGGTAAACAAAGCACCTACTTTTACTAACATTGCAGCGCCTAGGTGGTATAAAAGGTTATGAATGAAATTAAAATTACTAACCAAGGAACTGACATTTTGAACCCATAAAGGCCACTCAAAAGAAAGGCCTAAACAATATGCTTACAAAAAGTCCATCTTGAGAAAGGTAATGAGCAGCTCATGGGGTCACCACAAGGAAGTGTGGACTGGATGGGAGCTCTCCCGACACACGGGGTCAGCATGAGGGAGGAGAGACTAGATAGATGGCAGCTCTATCCAAGCCCCCCCACGGGTCACGGTGAGAGAGCATGGACTGGTCAGCAGCTTTAACACACACACACACACACGTGCGTGCACGGGTCACCATGAGGGAGCATGTACTGGTCGGCAGCTCTAACACACACACACACACACACATGGGTCGCCATGAGGGAGCATGGACTGGCCAGCAGCTCTAACACACACACACACACACACACACACGTAACCATGAGCATGCATAGACTGGTCGGCAGCTCTAACACACGCACACACACACACACACACACACACGTCACCATGAGGATGCATAGACTGGTTGGCAGCTCTCACACACACACACACACACACACACACACACACAGAGGTCACCATGAGGATGCATAGA
>NW_006401231.1:6931-7503 GCF_000299155.1 Elephantulus edwardii
ACTTATATCTAGAATTTATAAAATACTTGAGCACCACAACAAGATAAAGGTAAATAATCCAATTGAAAAATGGGCACAGGATATGAACGGACACTTCACCAAAGAAGACATTCAGATGGCAAACAAACACATGAAGAAATGTTCAAAATCCCTAGCTCTAAGAGACATGCAAATCAAAACAACTATGAGATATCATCTCACCCCAGTAAAAGTAGCAAAATTTAACAGAACAGCAAATGTCAAGTGCTGGTGAGGTTGTGGAGAAACTAGAACACTTATACACTATTTGTGGGAGTGTAAAATGGTGCAAACACTATGGAAGTCAGTATAGAGCTTTCTCAAAAAGTTGCACATAGAAATACCATTTGACCCAGCAATTCCACTACTGGGAATATACCCCAAAGAAACCAGAACTGTCACCCAAGCAGATATATGCACATCCAGGTTTACTGTGGCTTTGTTCACAATACCAAAGAATTGGAAACAACACAAGTGCCCACCAACAAATGAATGGATCGAGAAGCTGTGGTACATTCACACAATGGAATACTATGTTGCATTGAAAAACAAGG
>NW_006401231.1:7603-11788 GCF_000299155.1 Elephantulus edwardii
CCAAGCATGACGCCCCTCTCCAAGGACTGGTCCCTCCTTGCAACATGCCCAAAGTATGTCCGACTTCAGAATCCTTGCCTCCAAGGAGCAGGCCAGCTTCACCCTCTCCAGGACAAACCTGTTGGTTTTCCTAGCAGTCCATAGTATATTCAATACTCTTCTCCAACACCACAGCTCAAAGGCATCAATTCTCCTTCTATTCTCCCTAGTCATTGTCCTGCTCTCTGATGCATAGCAAGTGATTGCAAAGACCATGGCATATATCAGGCGCACCTTAATCTTTAGACTGACATCCTTGCACTTCAGTATTTTAGAGAGGTATCTAACTGCAGACTTTCCCATCACAATGTCTTGTAATTTCCTGGCTGCTGGTGCCAAGAGTGTTGGATCCAAGCAAACCAAAACTGTGAACAATCTCAATCTCTTCACCATCCTTTATGATGCTGCCAATCGGCCCAGTGGGAAAAATCTTTTTTTCTTGATATTGAGTCTCAAACCATACTGAAGACTGCAGTCCCTGGTCTTCCACAGCAAGTGCTTCAGGTCCTCTTCAGTTTCAGCAAGCAAGGCTGTGTCATCTGCATAACGCAGACTGTTGATGATTTTTCCTCCAATCCTGATGCCACATTTCTCCTCATAGAGCCCAGCTTCCCAGATAACCTGTTCTGCATAAAGATTAAAAAGGAATGAAGATAGGATACAGCTCCAGCATATACCCTTCCCAATTTTGAACCATGCAGTGTTTCCTTGCTCTATTCTGACGACTGCCTCCTGGTCCAAGTATAAGTTTTGCATTAGCACGATTAAGTGTTCTGGGATCCCCATTCTTTTCAAAGTTAGCCACAGTTTGTTATGATGGACACAGTCAAATGCCTTTGCATAATCAATGAAACAGTGACAGACATTATTCTGGTACTCCTTGCTTTCAGTCAAGATCCATCTAACATTAGCTACAATATCCCTAGTATCACAGCCCCATCTATATCCAGCCTGTACTTCTGGTAGTTCTATGTTGATGTGCTGTTCCAGTCATTTTTGGATAATCTTCACCAAAATTTTGCTTTCATGTGATATTAATGATATATTTTTATAATTTCCACACTCTGTGGGATCACCTTTCTTTGGAATGGGAACAAATATAGATCTCTTCCAGTCAGCTGGCCAAGTGGTTATTCTCCAGATTTCTTGGCACAACTAGATGAGCAGATCTAGGGCAGCATCTGTTTGCTGAAATATGTCAATTGGTATACCATCAGTTCCTGGGGCCTTATTCTTAGCCAAGTCTTTCAAAGCAATGTGAACTTCCTCCTTCATCACCATAGGCTCTTGCTCATATGTTGCTTCATTAAATTCTTCTATGTCTGCCAATTCTTTTTGGTATAATGACTCTATATACTCTTTCCATCTTCTTTTAATTCTTGCAGGATCACTTAGTATTCTGCCCAAAGCATCCTTAAGTATTGCAACTCAAGGCTTGAATTTCCTCTTCAGTTCCTTGAGCTTAAGAAATGTGTGAGTTCAGCCTCTCTGATTTTCTGACTCCAGCTCTTTGCACATTTCATTAAAATACTTTGTCTTGTCATGCAGCCTTTTGAAATCTCCTGTTCAGCTCCTTAATGTCTTGATTTCTTCCTTTGCCAGTAGAATAAATAAAATGTTCTCTTCCAAAGAAACCAGGCTCCAATTGATAGAGTTTCAACTATTGAAGAGTCAAAATTAGACAAAAGTGGTCCATTGTGTTGAAAGATAAGGGGTTGTGAATAAAGAACCAATATGATCTGTGAAGTATGACTAAAGGATTGGCCACCCACTTCTGAAATAGCAGGCCTCTGAAAACCCTATGCACAACAAATAAATATACAAAAGAAAAAAAGAAAGTGAAGAGATGCTGAGGTCTGTATATAAAATGGCCCTGGAACTGTGAACTAAAAGGTCTCTAAAAAGAAAGTCTGTTCCCGTGGGATTTACAGCCTCAGAAGCCCAGTGCAGGATACCATGAATCTGAATTACCATGACAGCAGTGAGGTGTGGTGAAGTGAAGCAGGTAGAGATAAGAAAGAGTCTTCAAAGAAACTTGATGTGCTAGACAAAAGAATGTGTTCATTGTCTGGTAATTCATAAGCCATCCACTTAACACTGATTAAAATAGCTCATCTGTCTGTTGTCATAGTTGATTCCAATTCAGCAGTCCTACAGAAGAGTAGAACTGCCCCCAGGAATTCTTAGGTTGTGTTATTTCCAGCAACTGGCTGTTCTATTTTCCCCAATCCCAGCCCACCAGGAGAGCAGCTGGAGGCTTCTAACTGCTTACCTTTTGGTCAGCAGCCTAGCATATAACCACTCAGTCACCAGAAAGTAACTTGTACTTATTTCTGCCTTCCTACAGAAATCCAACTCATGTACAAATGTGGAGATTAAAAAAAAAAAATTACAATTCCTATAAGCCTGTTTTTTCACCTTAAAATTATTTTTCTCGGGTTTCAAATTCAGGAACAATGTGGGTTTTTTTCCATGCTGAATTTCCCTGAGTTTCAGGGATTAAGCAAATCTTTTTTTTCTATTTTGGGCCAACCACTGGTGAGGGCCAACTTCTGCCCATGGTCCAAGAGCGAGGTCAATGTAACCCTATGCCTCCCAGGGCTGTAGAGAACACAGGCTCCCTGAGACAATCGTCTCCAAATGAGATTATAGGGGGGTTGGGGTTAGGGTTCTCAGTTCAAACACTATCTCACTTTCCTAAGACATCTCACTTCACAGGGGCCAATTGCTCTCCTTTGTGGAACTAAACAAATAAGCCCAGCCATTCTTCGCATACAAAACACACAAAGAAGTTAACCAAGTTCCTTTCCAAAAGGAAATCACTAGTCAGGAAGAGGAGAAGGAAAGTGCCAGAGTTGGCAACAGGGCCCTGCAGCCCAGTGTTTTGTGGAAGCGATATTCCCCTAATCAAAACACAGTGGCCTAAGTGGACTCACTTCACTTAAAACAAGTTTTGGACAACCCAGTCTAATTTTCAAAGTTCTTGGTACATACTAGTTTTTAGAGTGTAGCTAAAAATAAGGGTTTGAAACATGAAATAATGTAAGCAAGCATTTGCACCCTCACACTGGGTCTTTTTCCATATATGGGTGTATTATTCTTTTGGTTTTTATTTGGCCAGATGAAGAGATGGCCAGAACCCAAAATAATCCTTGAGACATTTAAAATGAGAATAAAGGAGGAGAAGAGGTGCTGAAAACAATCAGCAGTCTGAATGGATATAGAACCCTCAGAGGGATTGGTCACCATAGTACTAGCAAACATGGTCACATGCATTCTGACACAGGAGAGCTGTGGAAACTGAACAAAAAGGACGTAAGGAAAGAAACCATGCAGGAATAGGACAGAATATAATTCAGGCCCTTGTCAGGCTCCAGTCTGGACTGAATGAGGTACATCTGAAGGTCCAAAAGGAGGGAAGGATACACATGAAAGAGGAAAGAGGGCAGGGATTGTGATGAGATGCAGAGTACAGACAGCAGAGGTCAGCTCTGGAGGCCAGCTGCTTGTGGATGGAGAGTTACTACTGTGCCTGCTGGGTCCTTTTTCTCCAGCGAAGAGTAACACATTTGTTTTGCCTTAATGCCACCTTGTGTAAGGGAAGCAGGAAAGCCACATTTGCACAGTGTTTTATGGGTTGCAAAGCCACATCAAAGACAAATACTGGTAAACAAAGCACCTACTTTTACTAACATTGCAGCGCCTAGGTGGTATAAAAGGTTATGAATGAAATTAAAATTACTAACCAAGGAACTGACATTTTGAACCCATAAAGGCCACTCAAAAGAAAGGCCTAAACAATATGCTTACAAAAAGTCCATCTTGAGAAAGGTAATGAGCAGCTCATGGGGTCACCACAAGGAAGTGTGGACTGGATGGGAGCTCTCCCGACACACGGGGTCAGCATGAGGGAGGAGAGACTAGATAGATGGCAGCTCTATCCAAGCCCCCCCACGGGTCACGGTGAGAGAGCATGGACTGGTCAGCAGCTTTAACACACACACACACACACGTGCGTGCACGGGTCACCATGAGGGAGCATGTACTGGTCGGCAGCTCTAACACACACACACACACACACATGGGTCGCCATGAGGGAGCATGGACTGGCCAGCAGCTCTAACACACACACACACACACACACAC
>NW_006401231.1:14438-15083 GCF_000299155.1 Elephantulus edwardii
GTGTGTGTGTGTGTGTGTGTGTGTACCATCAAATCAGATCTGAATGGTATAGGAGGAGACTGCCCCTCCTTCTCCAGCAGAGTATCTGGTGGATTCGAATAATGTGCCTCTGAGATCCCAGTTAAGCTTCTTGCCACTAGGCCACCAGAGCTCCCTTTTTTTTTTTTTTTTTTTTTTTTTTTACTTTTCAAAGAAAAGCCAGCTGGGGGGAGGGGTTGGCAGGGAGGAAAATGTGCAACAATGAATGAATGGAAAACATTACCATTTCAATGAAAAATAAAATGCCAGGAGAACAAACAGGTCTGTCATGCAGAGGGTGAAACCAGGCTGCAGGAAAGGATTTTGAAGCCCCATCTTAGATGGGCACGAGGGACTTGTCCTTGCAGAAAGTTGTCATGTGGAAGGGTGGAAGGACTGCACAGGAGAGGAAGACCCAGGATGAGATGGACAGTAATGGGCATAGGTGTTTTGGAGTCAATGGGACTGGGTTCGGAGGATAGAGCAGGGTGCAGAGCTATAGTATTTAGGGTCACTAGGGATCTAAAAAACACAGATAGACATTCCTCTGGTATTCCCTGCTTTCAGTCAAGATCCATCTAACATCAGCTACAATATCTCTAGTACCACGACCCCTTCTACACCCAG
>NW_006401232.1:0-10295 GCF_000299155.1 Elephantulus edwardii
GGAGAGGGACATGATGTTGGGAAGAGTGGAGGGTTGGTGAAGGAGAGGAAGACCCTCAACCAGGTGGATTGACAAGTTGACTGCTGCAATGAGCTCTTGTATGGTCAGGAAGTGTGAGGATGGCTCAGGGTCAGGACTGGTTTCAGATCTTCTGTTCACAGGATCGCTATGAGTTGTGATCAACTTGAAGGCACCTAACAACAACAACTTTATGCAGAACCTTCTATTATGTTCCTTTTCTGACTGGTTGGTGGAGTTTTCCTGAATCTTTGGTTCTCTGGATGAATTTTTTCTACACATCTTTTATTTCTTCCCTCTGGTTTTCTTCGGTTGAGGAGAGACCTATAGTTGCATTTTAGTTGGCTATTCACAAGCTTTTAAGATCCTAGTCACTATTCACAAAACAGGATATTGTCTTTGTGGACTATGTTATGCCTATTGACTTTGATGGCCCCTGACATTATGGTTCTGAGAGTCCTCAAGGGGTTTGATTATGGCTAAGAAGTTTTTATCCTCTTTCCATGTGGTCTATTATATTTGTGGATGTATTTGCAGCCTATAAACACAAGCATATATAAATTCACAGCTATACTCTCATTCACCTTCAACTTGTTAAGCTTGTGTTCCTATCTATTGTTTCACTCATAGATTATTGTTATTGATCTTATTGCAGTATAGTATATGTAATAGTATTTATCTTTCTTGACTTTAATTCTTGTGCTCTTCCCAGTGTCTTCCTATCCCTGATCATTAAAAATATTATGTGTTTCATGAATTTTCATGCCGTCTTTGCACAGGGACTGTGCTAACCCTCTCTGCATTGATCCATTTTTAGTAAATGTACAACTGAAGCAAGAAAATCTGGTCTTTGAGTGAGATGTAACATTTACTGAATGAAACCCCCCCAAAAAACCCAGTAAGGAACCCCATCAATCTCTTGAAGTTGATGTTAGCAGAAAATTGGAAGGAGTGCTATTTTTTCCCATGGTAGTTGAGTTTTTCAACTCTTCAGAGAAATGATGAAATATGCATTTCATTAATATTATAAAGCTTCTATTCAATTGTGATTTTCTATTCATCTGTGAGTTCTGAATATTTTATTACATTCTATCTGTAATTGTGGTCAGCAAAAAAACCATTAGGAACCCAGAGGGGCTCTCTGAAAATACATGTGCATATCTTAACCTCCAATACCCGTGAGTGTGACTGTAAATGAGAAATGAATTTTTTCCAATGTAATTAAGGTAAGGATTTCCAGATGAGATTGTTCTGGATTACTGAGGTCACCTCAGAGTCTAATGGCAAGTGTCCTTAAAAGGGACACGCAGATGAGAGACATAGAGTGAAGAGGAAACAAATAATGTGAAGATGGAGGCAGAGTTACACAGCCACAAACTAAGGGACACTTGAAGTCACAAGAAGCAGCAAAAGGCCAGAAAAGAACTCTTTCCTGGAGCCTCTGGAGGGACTGTGGCCCTGCTGACACCATCATTTCTGACTTATGTCCTCCAGAACTTTGAGGGGATATATTTTTGTAGTTTAAGTCATTGAATTGGTGATAATTTATTATGGCAGACTGAGGGTACTAATATAACCAATAGTCAATCCTAAGGGTGGAAGTGAATGAGAAAGGAGAAGGGAAGTGGAATGAAGACTGGCTGTGGGAGCTACCCAGTCTAAACTCCACAAGATCGACTCTGTGCTACAGATTCTGGAGTGAAATCAACCCATGCCACCAATCTCTCAGTTCCCAATTTTATTTATCTTTGTTTATCTCTTTTATTCTTTACTCTTAATTCCATAAGATTAGAGAAGGAGGAAAGATGATGGTGAGGGCGGAACAAGACAGCACTGAATCATACGGTTCATCATGTGGCATACTTTCTGGCGTACATTTGGGGCAAGGAATTACATTGATTAAAATAAGGAACGTGGTGATAAATATCCTAGTGGTCCTTCTGTTTCACAGAAGTTCTCAGTCTTCACTCATTTTATTATTATAAATTAAATTCAGGTCATGCATATATAGATCAAAATGTATAAAGTGTATTAATGTATACATGTATTAAGTCCCAGTCACCATTTCCCACCCTTAATTTCTATTTCATCAAGGTAATTGTTGAGGTTCCTCCCAGAGATTTTTACATATATACTTGCTAGCACATACACTCAAATTTCTTTTTACACAAATAGGATCACCTTTTACACATTATTGAGTGACTTGATTTTCCCCCAAATCATAGTTTTGGCATCTTTTCATATCTCTGTATAAAATATTTATGTAGGATGACCATATAATTTATACAAAACAGACAACTGTTGCATGTCAGGGGCTGTTAATAATTCAGTGGAATAACAGTTATAAACTAGAGTGTTGACCACACAATCTAGAGATGATTTTTAAGCCAACCTCACTGGCAGTTTCTTTGGAAATGATGAAATGGTTGAAAGGAAAAAAGACATTAGGAAATAAAGACATGAAGAAATCTACAAAAGAAAGAACTAGAGATATTGTCATCATAAAAGCTTGGAAATATTTGGTTAATTTTTTTTTAAAGGCCATTGCACCCCAACCAAGCCAAACCAGTAGTTGTTAAGTTGTTTACATGTCATACAAAACTTCAGGAACCGACTAGAACTTCCCTGAGGGTTTGCCAAGACTAAAGACTGTAGAAAGCCAACTACCACATTTTTTCACCTATAAAGTAGCTAGAAGGTTCAAATTGCTGATTTAGTTAGTAGCAGAATGTTTAACCATTGTTCCATCAGGGTTCCTAAAATCAAGCAAATACTTAAACTTTTATCTTCAAGTTACGTGAATGAGTATTGTTGATTGCCTTTGAGTTGAGCATGACTCATAGTCACCCTATGAACAAAAGGCCTGAAGCCTCTCTACAACTCTCGACATTTATCAAAGTTCATAGAGTTTCTGGAGGCATGTTATTTAGGTAGTGGATGCCACTCCTGCTTCCAAACATGAATGAGTAATTGGGGGGAAATGTTATGAGGAGGAAGAGTTTCCCTTAAAAGATATGAATATTTGAGCAATGTCATCAAGGCAGTGACATTGACCAGGGAATGATCAAGATCTTTGGGAAACAAGAGTCTGTTAAAAGAGAAATAAAGATATTTGGTGCTTTTACTGATTTTTATTCTGTGCAACTTTAAGTGTATCCGGCTGATGATTGTTTAAATCTCAGACCTAACATAGAAAGTTTTGCAAACATGGGGGATCTGGAAAGATTAATGCTGGCCATGTTATCTGCAGCTTGAACAATATCTTTAGGGCGTTTCTGCTTTGGTAGAAAAGCAGCTGTGAAATAATTGGTGACTGTAGATGGAGGACTTACTGCAGCAGGGTAACATGATATAATGTTTAGAAGGAGGTTAGGGAGTTACCAATTTCTATCTGATTTAGTGCTTTTTCAAAAACATTTCTCCTCCATGTGGTAAAGAGTGATTTCATTTTTGTGAGACTTGCATTCAAAGTTTCTTCTTTCTAGTGGAGTGTTTTCCATGTTCAGATCATCAAGCCAGCTGGCTATCACATCTGCACACGCTTCTTGGAGATTCTGCCTACCCTCATGCTTTTCTTTTGAGTCTGTTCTTTGTCAGAAAATTATTTGTTCATATCAATCAGAGTCCCTCCTTTAGATAGAAATAGAATAGAATGAATAACAATGTAAATAAACATGATGTAAAAATAAAATCATTGGGTGTTATCTTTCTTAATGCTGGATATCAACCATATTTATGTGTCAATTTGCCACCCATGAAATTGGACATTACCAATGAGGTATAGTGGTGGCCTACTGGGTATGGAGTTCTGCTGTTGATATAAAAGTGGGAAGTTCAAATCCACTGTCTGCTTCTAAGAAGAATGAAGGAAAAAAAAAGAATGAAAAAGAAATCCATCTCCTCCTGACTGTTCCTGAAAACCCACTGAAGGGTCAGGTATGAATTGATTCTGATTGTACGGCACGAGTTGAGTTGAATGAGGTATACTGGTGCAGATGTCAAGGAAACATGGGTCAAACAAATTCACTTACTGTGTGATCTATAGTAAATCTCTGTGTTTCACCTTCTTCTTCTTTTGTAAAAAGAAACTAATTGTTGTTGAATCAACTTCAACTCACAGTGACACTATGAACAGGGTAGGACGGCCCATGCATTTCCAAGGCTGTAATCTTTATGGAATCAGACTAACATACTTTCTACTGTGAGTTCAAACCACTGACCTTTTGGTTAGTAACTTAAAGCTTAACTATTGTGTCACCAGGACTCCTTTTGTAAACCAAGTGAAAGTGAAAACAGTTAATTTCTAGGATGTCTTTCAGATCTGTTGTTCTTGATGATTTTGTTTTCTTATTGCCCTTAGTTTCTTAAAGTTGTTGCAACAGAAATACCACAGATGGGTGACTTTAAAGAACAGACATTTAATTTCTCAAAGTTCTGGTTGCTAAAAGTCCAGATTACTTAGACACTCAGCGTAGACAATGCTTATAAGGTGTCTGCTCCCTCCTCTGCCCCCTCCCTTCATAGGTTTGTGTCTAATCTGCTCTTTTTCAAACTCCTATTGATCAGGTTTATGACATTCCCTACACTGATATGATCTAATTAATATAACAAGGAAAACTCACCCCCCCAACATGATAGAATCCAAAGATAGTGGGATGCTACATACTCTACTGAGGACTCTGAATACATACTGTGGGGGTTATGATTCAATCGTTTACACTTCTCTGTCATCACCACTGAGTTCAGAGCTGACCCTCAATTGTCCTTCCGAGGCTATAAATCACACAGCAAAAGACTGTCTTTCTCCTCCTGTTGGTGGGAGCAACTTCCTATAGACTATGTCACAAGCTCTTCCTCCATTACATTTGTTGCTGTTATTGGGCATCATTCAGTTCACTGTGACTCATAGCAACCCTTTGAACAATAGAACTGAACCTTGATCTGTCTTGGACCATCCTCATCTCTCTGATATGCCCTAGCCCATTGTTACAGTCACTGTATCTACTCATCTTGTTGAGGGTCTTCCTCTCTTTCTCTGACCCTCCACCTTTCCCAGCTTAATGTCTTTTCCCAAGAACTGGCACTTCTTGGCAACATACCCAAAGTATATGAGATGACGTTTCACTGTCTTTGCCCCTAAGAACCATGTTGTTTGTGCTTTCTCCAAGACAGATTTGTTTGTTGTTTTGGCAGTCCATAGGGTATTCAATACTCTCCTCTAATGCCATGATTGAAAGGTATTGATTATTTCCCCCTTCTGTCATCCTTATTCATTCCAATTTTCAAATGTGTATGAAGTAATTGAAAAGACCATGGTTTACATCATGTGCACCTTTGTCTTTAAGCTGACATTGTTACTCCTTAGCACTTTGGAGATTTTCCCAATGCAACACATGTTTTTATTTCTTGATGGCAGTTACCATGGATGTTGATTGTGGATCTCAGTAAAATGATACAGTTGACAACTTCATAGTCTTTTCTCTATCATGATACCACCTATTCCCCCCCCCACCACCACCACACTTAGTAAGTAATAAAGTTTCAAAAGTATTTTCCTAACTTCTCACTTTATTTCAGAAAATTTCTCCTCTAATTATAATCTTAGAATTCCCCTTTATACACAAGTAAGGTTTGGCTGCCACTGAATCCATTCTGACTCATGGTGACCCCATATATGCAGAGTAAAAATACTCTGTAGGGTTTTCTGTGACCTTTTGGAAGCAGATTGCCAGGTCCTTCTTCCTAAGCACCTCTGGTTATGTCTGATATATCAGTTTCAATTATTAGTCAAATACTCAGCTGTTTGCACCATCTAGCCACTATTATGGGTATATTTCTTTCCCTTTTCCACATGGACACAACATTAATCTTGAGGTATGAGAATAGTAGGTGATTGGTGAAGAACTACTTCCAAACATCTCCCAACATTGACTTGTTTCTGAAATTCTAGTCTCAGGAATTTGTTTCCTGTGGATAAGGCACCTGCACTCTATTCATATACTTAGACCCTGGGAGAGGTAACATCTTCAGCTTGTTTCAGCTTAATTAGAATCCATTTATTTGGGCTTTCCAAGTGAGCTGGTTAATGGACCATAGCACCTTGGAGCAAGAGAAAGATAGCGGGTAAGTCTTTGTAGGACAGAAGAATGAGTCATACATAAAAATCTTGGGAAATATGAAACTAGGCAAACTCACTGTCCTCAAGCTGAAACTTACCATAGGCTGGCCCTCCACTGGATTCCAATGTTGTAAAATGCCCAAAAGATTGCTTGTATTTCTCCTGTAGAGCTGTTGGTGGATACAACCCTCCAGAGAGGCACAGCCTTTAGATTATCCGTGCAACTCCCTATAGACGTAGGCAGGTGATACTACTTAGTAGAGATCATAGTTAGGCCAGTGAGAATCAGGACAGTATGGAAGATGGATAGAAGGTTAATGCAGCCCTGTGGAATGGGGAAAATTCTTGGTGAGGAGTAGACCAAGGGCATCAGAAGTCATCAAAGATCATTTGAGAAAGAGCTTCGCCACACAGGTTTTTTTCCAGTCTGAATCCATCCACGTTAATCTCTACTTATGAAACTAGTGCATACTTTTTGTTCAATGAGCACTGGAGAACAGGAAGTCAAGGAAGGGACTCACTGCATTAACTTGTGACACATTCTTGTGGCTCCTCTAGATTCTCTTTGTTTTCATTTTGCCTGCATTTCAGATCTATAATTAGAGTTGAGAAGAAAATGTTCTGCACAGAGAGTTTTGTTCACACCACTGTTTTGCAGAGGAAGTCTTTTTAAAGGTGGAAAATACAGTAAATCTTTCTCCATTCTTTTATAATCTGTCATGGGAGTTAAAAAAGAGCACCTAGCCAGTTAGTTGATGTTGAAGCTTTGAAGATTGCTCAGGTTGCAAGTACTTGTTGGGAGAAATACTTTTCTCCAGCTCTATGCTGGCTGAGTGGAGGCTTCACTTATTGATAGGTGCTTTTGTTTCATGCTGTTCTGACATTTATATACTATGTGGCTTTCTTCTGGAGAAAGCAGATTGTACAATGTCTCTTTTCCTCTTCAATAATTCATGTTTTAACCTTACAAGCTCTTCTGGATGTTACAGCAATGGACGTGGCTAAAGGAGTTTGGTGAAAGTGGTGTACTGCATACTGGCTGTGAGAGGATTGGGAAAATGTTACATGCTAAAGTAAGGAGTATTCCAAATTAGTTAAAGGTTTTAGAGTCAATAATTCCAGAATTCCATTGATTCTTTTCTGCTTGGTAGCCTCAATCTCATCAAATTCAGATGCCATATTGAAGATTAAAATGATTTTATTTTAATTCTCTTTTGCTTTGTTACTAGCTTTTTGTTGATTTCCCCATTTTGTCCATTGGGCAAAGAGAGGTCAAGAGACTCTATTGAATCATTTGCCTGACTAGTGAGGAGAAAGTAGTAGACACCATTTTCATGACACAATCATGTCTCAGCCCTACTTACATTTCCTGATTCTCCCTCCGCGCCCCCCCACCCCCGCCCCGCCCCGAGATTTGAATGAAATCAACAAAAGCTTAAAGAATGTGAAATTGAGAGACTCATGACTACAATTGCACCAAATCTTTTTCTCCAATGCTTTAAGTTAATATTATGGTACAGGTAATTTTGGGTGAAGGGAGACAGACATAAGGTGCTCATGCATGCACAGGCCATCTTCATAGAACCATCCCTTTCGGTCCTGTGCTGCACTTGCTCTTTCAGACTCTGCTTTGCCCAAGCAGGACACACAACATACTCTTTTGCTGCTTATCTCTGCCAATCAGCATTGCTTTCCCAACATTCCTTTCTCTTTGTTTCTTTTACCCCACTAGGCAGAGTCATTTGCACACAATCATCTCCCAGCACAGTACCTGTCTTCCACAGGTTGTATGTTACATATCCTCTTCCCATCCAGATCTCTGTTAGAAATCAGATCCCTATGAAGCAGTAACCTTCCCTGGTGTCAGTGAAGAATTTCACCATTACCCAGAGGTAACAAGGTCACATCCACCACAGAGGCAGTAGAGGACAAGTAGGGAGATGGAACTCCACCCCATCCAAGAATAAGAGATGTCCTGTCTTGGATGTCAGTGGAGAAAGACTGAAAGCCTAGTTCTTTATCTCCACTGGAAATATGAAGGTGATACTCTCTTCCACTGCTGAAGTAGATTCAGGAAAACTCAGTTAAAATAGAAGGGCTAAATATGATCCAGACTCTAATGACATAATATGAAATATCTTGGACACAACCTTGCTTGCCAAAATGGAGGAGAACCTGAAGCGTTTGCTGTAAAAGGTCAAAGATTGCCGTTTCCAGTATGGATTAGAGCTAAATTTAAAAAAAAACAAACAAGTGAAGATTCTCACCACTGGGTCAATTGGCAGCACCATGAGAGCTGAAGAGATTGAAATTATTAACAGTTTCAGCTTGTGAGGTTCCACTATCAACAGTCTTGACAACAGCAGTCAGAAAATCAAAAGATGACTTGTATTAGGAAAATCTGCTGTCAGGGACCTTTTCAGAGTACTGAGAAGCAACAATGTCAGTCTAGAGATTAAAATGCATCATATTTAAGCCACGATCTTCATAATTACTTGCTAGGCATCAGAGAGCTGGACAATGACTAAGGATGATAGAAGAAGAATCAATGCCTTTGAGCATTGAACATACATACCATGGACAACCAAGAAAACAAATAGGTCTGTCCTTGAGAGGATGAAATGAAGTTAGTCCTTGGAGGCAAGGATTTTGAAACTCCATCTCACATACTTTGAGCCTGTTGCCAGGAGGGACCAGTCCTTGGAGAAGGATATCATGGTTGGAAGACTGGAGGGTCAGCACAAGAGAAGAAGAAGACCCCGGATGAGATGGATTGACACAGTAACTGCCGTAATGGGAGTAAGTGGGTTGGAGTCAGCAAGACTGGCTCAGGATAGAACGGGCTTCAGAGCTGTTGTGTATAGGGTTGCAGAAAGCCTGATAGCACCTAACAACAAGAATAACAATAACCATTTTTTAATATCAACAACCCTGAACTTTTCCAACTAAATGAGAAAAAAATATATCAAAGGATGATAATACTGAGACCAACAATGATATCTGTATTATCTCACAAGGATTTTAATGCAGTCATGGTACAAATGTGTCAGCATGTAATTAGGAGTAAACATGAAACAAACAAACAAGAAAGAAAAAGAGAAGAAAACCTCCGAAAAGAAATAGAAAAATCAAATAAGAAACTTTAAAACTTAAAATAAGGAAATTTGAAAAAATGGACAAATAAAATTGAAAAAAAATTCTGTGAACGGATTTAATAATGAGAGGAAAGAATCAGTGAACTGGAAGATAGTGTTTTTGTTGTCAAGTGCCATTGAGTTGCTTTGAACTCAGAGCAACTCTATGTACAACAGAATATTTCCTAGTCCTGTGCCATCTGCACAATGATTTCTGGGTTTGAATCGTTTGTTGTTTTATCTGTCCACATGAAGTATAGAAAATTACCTCATTTTACATTTCTTTTGAGTCCTAGTGGCACAGTTGTTAAGTGTCCATCTGTTGACTCAAAAGTTATCATTTTACTCCCACCAGCTGTTCAATTGAAGAATTATGTGGCAATCTGCATTAGTGAGTTAAAGCCTTGGAAAACTTATTGGACACTTCTACTCTGTCCTGTTGCTGTTATGCACTTCATTAAGAAGTGAACCCTCATAGTGAACCCTCCAGTGGGTTTTCAGAGGCTATAAATTATACAGGAGAAGATTGACCATCTTTCACCCACTCTGTCCTATAGGGTTTCTATGAATTAGATTTGATTCAGTGGTAAGAGATTTGGTTTTGACACTCCCTCACCTTGCCTCCAGAAACTCTATGAACTTGGAGAAATGATGAAAAGTTATACAAGTGTTCAGGTCTTTCGTTCATAGGGTCGCTATGAGTTGTCTACGACTCGACGGCACTTAACAACACTAACAACAATGAGAGCTGTGATGCTGGAGAAGATTATTGAATGTACCATAGACTGCCAAGAAAACAAACAGATCCATCCTAGAGGGTTAAACCAGGCTACTCCTTGAGGCCTAAGGATTCTGGGGCTTCGTCTAACATAGTTTGGACATGTTGTAAGGAGAGACAGGTCCTTGGAGAGGGACATCATTTCTTGGTAGGGTAGAGGGACAGCGCAGGAGGGGAAGACCCTCTATGAGGTGGATTGATTCAGTGACTGGGGTAATCGGGATGGGTGTGTCAGAGGCAATGCGAT
>NW_006401233.1:0-10188 GCF_000299155.1 Elephantulus edwardii
TGTATCTTAAGCTTTCTTGGCTTCTGTGATTCCAAAAACCTCGACTGCTGACATTTTCCTTTTGACCAGTGTCTCTTGAGTTTAGTTGAGCTGTCTCCAAGGGAAGGTGCCGTGTCCTGTAGAACTACTGAGTGGATTATGTTTCCCTTGGCCCCGCCGGAAATGCTGGGTGCCTTTGAAAAATGCCTCTTTGTCTCTTATCTGGGCTGGATTCCTTGTGTGAAGAAAATGGGAAGGATCTTTTGTGAAAACAATGTATTCAGGCTTTGTAAATAAATTAAAATAAAATGTAAAAAGAAATGAAGAAAAAAATACAGGTGTGGAGACAAACAAGCTGGTTCGGCCACTGGTGACTGTATGACCTTGGGCAAGTCACTTAACTCTTCTGTGCTTAAATTTCCTTGGCTGAAAATGTGAACCCAAAGATTGGATTGGGTCTAAATCAGTAACTACTCACATCACATTTCATACCACATATGCCTGGACTCTTTAGTCTGAGGTCTAAAACTGTTCATGAACTCTGCGCCTCAGTTAAATGGGCTTTGTTCCTTCCCTTGGGATGTTCGCCTCATCCCAGTTTTTGCATTTCGACTTGCCACCCTTCAATACTATTCAATTATTGCCTATTTTATGTAGTCCTTATTGATTTTTCTGTAATTAAGGGATAAAAAAAATTTCCTCTAAGATGCACTCTTCTGAGAACATGACATGTCATGCCCTTGACTTCCTGGAAAGAGCTTGTAGGGCTTGAGGTCCATGTTTTCTCCTGCCCAGTCTAGTAGATGCTTCTCTGCACGTCACTCACTCATTGCTCTCCAGTCACAATCAGCTCATAGCTGACCCTCCATAGGATTTCCGAGGCTGAAAATCACCAGGGAGGAGATTTCTCGTTATTCTCCCTCAGAGTTGCTGGTGGGTAGATGTGACTTTGTACACGTAGTTACTTTGGTAGGTACTGTCAAGTGGAGTACGACTTGTAGCAACCTTATGAGTAGCCGACTTGAACCCTGTTCTATCCGGAGCCATCCTTTACAACTCTGATTCACTAGAGCCCATTGCTGACATCCGAGTGTCGATCCATCTTTTTGGGAGTCTTCCTCTCCTTGGCTGACCCTCAGTCTGTCCAAGCTTGGTGTACCAAGAATAGTGTTACAAAGAATAGCCTCACCTAGCTATGTGTCCAGAGTGTGGGAGATGAAACTTCACCATCCTTGCCTCCAAAGAGCACTCTGATTGCACCTTCTCCAAGACATACCTGCTTTTTTTTTTTTTTGGCAGTCTGTGGGATATTCGGTATTATTCTCCAACATCACAGCTCAAAGACATTAGTTCTTCTTTTAACCTTTGCACATAGCACATAGTAGGCATCTGGTGAATGTTTGAGCCTAAGACTCTGTTCTGAGAGGATCTGGGGTGCTGCCTAGGTGGGTAGGGGTGCTGGCTGAGTGCCCTCTACCTGTCCCCTAGGATGGCCTTGTGCCTCTCCGATGACATGTCATTCCCTCTGATCTGGGGACCTGCAGATTGGACCTCAAGGTGATAATTGTCTTTGGCTTTGCATCTCTGACCTGAGTAGTGATGTGATGGGACGTGATTGGCATAGGTTAGCACTGGTGGCAGGTGTCTCCACTGTACGACTATAGATCTCTTTTCACCTCTTTTCTTGTCCTTTCACTCACCTTATTTTTATTGTGGGGAAAACAGGTAACAAAACATACACTATTTCAATGCTTTCTAATGGTCAATGAATTGATATTGAGTACATTCTTTAAGTCATGCATTCTCAATATTGTTTCCCAAATTGTTCCATTGCCATTAGCATAAGCCCCTTGCCCTCTGAGTAAAAGTTCCCCCTTCCTTCCTCCCTCTCTCCTCTGTTAACCACCAGGAATCTCCAGTTTCTGTATGTTTGTTTAGTTCATTTGTTGTTCATTGCCATTGACTCACAGCTGACCTTCCAGCTGCTTTTCAGAGGCTATAAATCCTACAGGCGGAGATTGTCAGAACACTTGCCTTTGGGTTGGCAGCACAGCGCTCTACCCACTAGGCAATCTGAGTTCCCGTTGGTTCATGTTGTGGTGGTGGACCATCGAGCTGGAGGTGACTTACAGTTGACCCTCCAGCAGGCTTTCAGAGGTTCTGAATCGCACGAGAGGAGATTGTCCATTTTTCTACCGTGGAACAGCTGTTGAACTTAAGCCATGGTTCTTTGGCTTGGTAGTGTAACTCCTTGCCAGTAGGCCACCCAATCTCCCTTAGTTCACTTACGTGAGTATTTATCAGTTTGTAACATTTAGTTTGTCATAACATTTGTCAAGTTCATTCATGTTGTGACTTGCATCAAGATTTCACTTCTCCTGTAGCTGAGTAGTATCCCCTGACTCCCTCTTTTCATTTGTAGCTACTGCTGTTGTTGCTGGGTGCCGTCAAGTCAAGTATGACCCATAGTGACCCTAGGAGCAACAGATCTGAACCCTGTTCTATCCTGTGCCATCCTCACACTTCTTGACACATTAGAGCCCATTGCAGCAGTTACTGTGTCAATTCACCTCGAGGGTCTTCCTCACATTTGCCGATCCTCTACCTTTTTGAGCATAATGTTCCTCTCCAAGGAAAAGCCTCTCCTAGCAACATTCTCAAAGTATTTGAGATGAAGCCTCATCATCTTTGCCTCCAAAGAGCAATCTGGCTGCACCTCTCCAAGACATATTTATTTGTTCTTAGGGCAGTCCATGGGACTTTCAGTGCTCTTCTTCAGCACCACAGCTCAAAGGCATCAATTCGTCTTCTGTCATCTTTATTCATTGTCCAACTCTCAGATGCATAGCAAGTGGTCAGAAAGAATATGTCCTGAATCAGATGCAGCTTAGTCTTCAAACTGACATCATTACTCCTCAGTAATTTGGAGAGGTCTCTAACTGCAGACATTTCCAGTGCAATATTTCTCTTGATTTCCTGACTGCTGATACCAAGGGTGTTAATTGTGGATCTAAATAAGATGATGTTGTTGACAGTTTCAGTCTTTTCTCCATCTACCATGATGTTGCCTTTTGGTCAAGTGGTAAGAATCTTTGTTTTCTTGACATTGACTTGCAGTCTATATTGAAGGCTATATTCTTTGATCTTCTGCAACAAGGGCTTCAAGATCTCCTAACTGTCACCAAGCAAGGTTATAGCTGCTGGAGAATGTTTTTTAAAAATCTTTTAGCAAATTTTTGCTTTCTTTTCTCTTGGCCTGGCTGATTTGCCTGTTCTTTCTCAGAGTCCCATGTTCAGTGAGATTTTTTGGAGGACTGTACTGAAGTCCTCATCCTCATATGGTGAATCCTCTTAGTAAGGAGAGGTTGGTTCTAGGGCCAGCAGGAAATCAACCTCTGGCCTAAAGGGATGTTCAACACTGGGCAGAAGTCTGGCTGCTATTCAAAGACCTAGCTGTTCAGAGTTCTCCTGAGCTTCTATAACACTGTGCTTCCTTGTGGTTATAGTGGCTTGCAGATATGGGAATTTACCAGGAGACTATAACTGATAGAGTTATTTTTCTTGTAACACAGCAGGGCTGCCTTATAATTGAAATATAAACACAGCAGTAATTGGATTTAAAGTTAATTTCTTCTTGCTCCTTGTTTGAATGCCTCTTCATCAGCACCCATGAGGATATCTGGTATTGTTCAGGTTTTTTACAGCATAAGGCTCAACTGATGTTTTACTACCAACAACGAATCCCTTTGGTCACAGTCCCTAGGCAGCATTTAGACCTCTTTGGTTTAGGAACTGCTTTCTCGCCAGTTACTGGTTGCTGCCAATTCATGCCCAATGTTCGGTGACTCTATGTGTGTTGAAATAGAACTGTGCTCTGTAGTGATTTTGCTTTTCTTTTTAAAATAATTTCTTTTATATTGGATTTCCAGATATCCATTCATTCATTGTTGAACATTTTCCTCCCTACCTCTCCCCACCCCCAGGTTGCTTTTCACTTTGAAAAAAAAAATTCATTCATTATTGACACAATTTACTCCTCCACTCACCACCTCCTAACTCCACTTTGCTATGCAGCTTTTATTCTGGACTGTTGTCATGCAAATAATACCTAATCATATATTTCTTTTAAATAGTTCTTTGCCTCATCTGTTTGAATGCAGTATATATTCTTTATCTCTTTTCTTAGTTTCCCCCAACCCCTGTATCAATTCTGTTTTATAACATTGGCATTATGTAGTATTTGTCCTTTTTTTACTAAGATAGTTTACTCAACATAATGTCCTCCAGGGTCACCCATTTTGTATAGTATTTTATGAGTTCTTTTTTCAGTGCTGCATAGTATTCCATTATGTGAATATACCACAGCTTCCCTATCCATTCATTTGTTGATGGGCACTTCGGTTGTTTCTACCTCTTGCTATTGTGAACAGTGCAACAATAAACATAAGTGTGTATATATCTGTTTGGGTGGCAGTTCTGATTTTTTTAGAGTATATTCCTCTAGGTCATATAGCCCTGATGTGTCCACTTGCTGTACAGTGGTAACTTGTGGTTGCTGTGAGGCTGAGCACTGTGACACTGATGGTTGGTTACCCAGTGCGGACAGAGAGTGGGGTGGAGCTCCCCAATTAAAACAAGCTTGGAAGGAGGAGTGGCATCCACTTCTGTAATAGCTTGCCTCTGGAAAACCTATGAACCTGGACAGAGGATGAGAGACACCCAAGCATTGAAGACTCTCCTTCATAGGGTTGCTATGAGTCGCCTGTAACTCGACAGCACTTAACAACAACAACAACAACATATTCCCAGTAGTGATATTGCTGGGTGGGTCAAATAGAAATACCATTTGACCCATCTCCATAGTATTTTAAGTGGCTGGTTTGTGGAAAGTAGATTTCTGCCTGCCCTTCTGCCCAGGTTCCTCTAGGTGGATAACCTTTTAGATAGCACTCGGTCTTATTAATCATTTGTACCATCTGGGGGTTTAGTGTTTTAGAATTCCAGCATTAGCAGTTGTGAGGGGACAGGAGCATTGCTTAGTAGTTGGAGCGCCTGGGTATCATTGTTTGCTTTCCACACGTGTATGATCTAGACCTCTGCTTCTTCATTGGCCTTCAATG
The DNA here is from genome assembly GCF_000299155.1 of Elephantulus edwardii. Lineage (NCBI taxonomy): Eukaryota > Metazoa > Chordata > Mammalia > Macroscelidea > Macroscelididae > Elephantulus > Elephantulus edwardii. The sequence goes on from NW_006401233.1 coordinate 5,100, forward strand.
TGAACTCATACTCCTGGATGTGCAGAAAGGCAGACATTGGGGACTCTAAGCTGTTTAGATTTTAGTAGATTTTCCCCTGGCAGCCTGCCTTTCTGGTTCCTAGTAAAGAACACTCAGGTGTCTTTCTTGCCTTTGAAGTACGTGTGGGGTGATGAGAAGGAGGTGCGCATACAGTCAGGGTCACGTGTGGCACTGTGGCTCTGCTGCTCACCAGCTCTGTGATTCTGGACAAGTCATCTCACTTTTGATGGGCCATAGTCCATAGCTATAAGATGAAAACTGCACGTCAGCATGTCTTCAGTTACATGAAAATCATAGCTATTTTTCCATGGTGTTTTGTTTTAAGTTTTGAAAGCCACTTTCCATTAATACAGGAAATAAGATCCAGTTGTAGTCTCTTTAAGGTAAATTCTACTCATCACCATAGTTACAATCAGGCTAATGTTTTAAAATTCACTATAGCTTTTCCCTTGTATGGCTAAGCACTCCATAAATATTATTTTTTTTTTAGTTCACATGACTAGTTCATTCTATTTTAGTGTTTATTTGGCATTGCTATTTTGTAATCACATGCTACACTTATTACCGTTTTTGAAGACAAAATGAATGTAACACACACTTCACTGTATGCATGAGCAGATTATGAAAATGTGCATTTTCTTTTCAATTACAATAGTGAGGAGCTCTGATGTCCTAGTTGGTAAGGAGCTGTGCTGCCAACCCAAAGGTTCGAGGTTCAAATTCATTAGCTGCTTCTTGAAAAAATATGGACATTCTCCTCCCGTGTGTTTTGCTGCCTTTGAAGACCCACTGGAGGGTCAGAGCTGAGTTGGTTCCTGCCTGACAGCAATGCGAGGCAAAGAGTACTTGGCCAACACTTTTGCTTCTCAGTCCAATGGGAATGACTGACCCCGTTTCTTCTTTCTGTAGCAAAAATCTTGGGGCTCCAGCTCATGGCATTTGACTAGTTGGATACAAGCAATTTCAGAAAGGCCTTTAAGTGTAATGGCCAGAAGACTTCTAGTTCTTAATACTTAACCAAGCAAACAAATCAGCCAGTTGATTTTGACTTACAGAATCAAAGCAGAATGGTGCCCTATACAGAGTTTTCAATGGCTCTTTTTCTAAAGTAGCGACCAAGCCTTTTCCCTCTTGTCTGTCTTTACATGGAAACCTGCTTGCATCTGCTCCTCAGGAGAACCACATGCAAGTGTACCCGGACAGGCGAGAGGTGGCTGCACATGAAGTATACCATCCTGGAATAAAAACCAAGCTTCCTTGCCTGAAAGGCAAGAATTCTGCCAGTAAACCCAGTGCCCGTTCAATTCTAAGTAGCCATATTTTGAGTCATTAATTATTTAAAATGGAAAATCAGTTCACTTGTCCAAGGGCAGGAAGGAGATGGAAGATTAGCTGCCCATTTGGTTCGGCTGTTTGTTATGTTGTAGTCTTTGGACTCTTGGCTAATGTTGCATAATCCGTGTATGCCCGTACGCTTGTGTTTGTATGCCGACTGTACACTATGGAAAGGCACAGAGGAATTAGTGATAGAATATTCTCCATTCACAATGAGCTGACCTGGCTTCCAAAGTTGTTTACTCTGTAACTTCATTGAAACCACCCACTCCCCTGACTGTGTGAAAAACAACCCATTTTAAGTGGGAGGTTGTGTGGAAGGGGTGGGAGACACAGTCAGAGTGGGATGATAGCAGCTACTTTATAGCTGTATAGAAGCAGACCCAGTTCTGGAATCAGTGTCAATGTTGACGTAACTTTTTCTCACCAGAGTGGAGGATTTCAGATATTTGCTGAAAGAGAGAAGCGTGACTTAACTGTTTAGGCTATTTGCATGCAGACATTTATTAAGTGTTTCTGGATGAAATAGGTGTGAAAATTATTTCTGTAATATGTGTTTTATATTTAATTTAAAAAATTAATTGGGTTTTTTTTTAAGGGAAGAAAACTGTTAAGAGCAATCCCCCCCCCCCCACCAAGAATTTTACATTAGGTGATAGAAGCCTGGTTGGGTTTTAAAAAAAAAAAAATAAATATGGAGAATATCAGGATTAATCAGCATTGGTGGTCTAGTAGTTTATCCTGGGCTCCAAATTCCTTTCCACCTATTTGGTCCAGTTATTAATTGATCATCTTCCCTCCTCCTAGGGGAGCTCTGGTGGCCTCGTCAAAAGCTGTGCTGTAATCCTACAGGCTTGTGGTTCACTGGTGTCTGTAAGGGGTTTATTGTGAAGTGTCCTCAGGGTCATTGTGACTCCATGCACAACAGAATGAAGGGCCTCCCAATCCTGTGATATCCTCACAGCTGATTTTACAGTTGAGATCATTGTTATATCCACAATGTCAATACATCTCATTGGAAGTTTTCCACTTTTTTGCTGATTGTATGTTCACCAAGCTTCCTTATCTGAGGACTGGCCTCACTTGGTATCCCAATTCTGTGAGAAAGTCTTGTCATCCTCCCTTCTGAGGAACATTCTGGCTTTCTTCCCAGGCCTCTTCTGTTTTCTTCATCAACACCTAATTCACATGCATCATTCTTCTTTGGGCAGCTTAATTAGGAGTTTTAGGTAGTTGAAAATAACATGGCTTAGATCAGGTGAACCTTAACCCTCAAAACATCATCTTTGCTTTTAAACACTTCCAAGAGGTCTTTTACAGTAGACTTTTCCAACGCTGTTTGCATTTGAGGTTTCCACTGCTGCTTCTGTTCATGGTCATTGATTGCTGGAGTCAAGTAAAATGAAATCCGTGACGACTTCAGTCTTTTCTGCATTTAGCATGATGGTGTTTATTTATTGTTTTCTTTATGTTCAAGTATATTCCATACTGAAGGATATAGACCTTGTTTTGTTTATTAAGTGCTCTGAGTCCTCTGTGCTTTCAGGAAGTGAGGTTGTGTTGTCTGTAAATTGCAGGCCATCCTTCTCTAGTCCTGACTGCTTCATAGAGTCCATCTTTTTTGGATTATTTGCATATTGAATAAATATGAAAGGAAACAATCTTGGTACACACCTTTCATGATTTTAAAGCACGCAGTATTCTTTGTTCTGTTTATTTCCCTGCCTCTTGGCATAAATACAGGTTTCACATGAGCACAATTAAGTGTTCTGGCATTACCATTCTTCACAATGTCATCCGTAATTTGTCATGAGTCACCTGGTTTAATATTTTTGTATGGTCTATGAAATATAAATAATGATTTATTTTTGTATTCTTTACTTTCATTCAATCTTCTCCATGTGAAATCAGAAATAAATCCTTAATTCCATGCCTGCTTCTGAATCTGGCTGGACTTTCCAGAAGTACTTGTTGATGGTTTTTATGCAACAGTTTGTTGGTTTTTTTAAAATTATCTTCTACATAATTTTACTTGTATATGATATTGAAGGCAATTTGACTGTGTGGATCACAGCAAACTGTGGCTGACCCTGAGAAGAATGGGAATCCCAGAACACTTGATTATGCATATGCGAAACTTATACTTGGAACAGAAGGCAGTCATCAGAACAGAGCAAGGAACACTGCATGGTTCAAAATTGAGAAGGGGGTTTGTCAAGGATGTGTCCTATCTCCGTATCTTTTCAATCTGTGTATGGAACAGATTATCCCAGAGGCTGGGCTCAATGAGGAGAAGTTTGGCATCAAGATTGGAGGTAGGCTCATCAACAATCTGCATTATGCAGATGATATAACACTGCTTGCTAAAACTGAGGAGGAACTGAAGTGCTTGCTGCAGAAAGTCAAGGATTGCAGCCTTCAACATGGACTAAGCTCATCATCAAGAAAACAAAGATTCTCACCACTGGGACACTTGGCAGCATTGTGATGGATGGTGAAGAGAATGAGATTGTTAACAGCTTCAGTTTGCTTGGCTCTACAATCAACAGTCTTGGAACCAGCAACCAGAAAATTAAAACATGAATCGCATTGAGAAAGTCAGCTGTCAGAGACCTCTCCAAGATACTGAGGAGAAACTATGTCAGTCTGGAGACTAAGGTGCATTTTATACAAGCCATGGTCTTTGCCATTACTTGCTATGCATCAGAGAGCTGGAAAATGACTGGGAATGACAGAAGGAGAGTTGATGATGCCTTTGAGCTTTGGTGCAGGAGAAGAGTATTGAATATACCATGGACTGCTAGGAGAACAAACAAGTTTGTTCTGGAGAGGGTGAAGCCAGGCTGCTCCTTGGAAGCAAGGATTCTGAAGCTCCATCTGACATAGTTTGGACATGTTGCAAAGGGGGATCATTCATTGGTGAGGGATGTCATGTTTGGGAAGGTGGAGGGACAGTGCAGGGAAAGGAAGACCCTCGATGAGATGGATTGATTCCGTCACTAGGGCAAGGTGGATAGGCAGGTCGGAGACAATGAGATTAGCAAGGGATAGAGCAGGGTTTAGGGCTATTGTACATAAGGATGCTTTTGAGTCGCAAGTGATTCGACTTCGACAACACATAACAACAACAACAATGTTATTGACATTATTCTATACTTTTTACATTCTGATGGATAACCTTTATCTGGAATGAATACAGATGGGGGGTCACTTCAGGTTAGTTGTCCAAGTAGCTCCTTTCTAAATGTCTTAACAAAGATGAGTGAACACTTACAGTATTTCATTGTTTTGAAAACACCTCATTTGGTATTCCAATAATTCCTGGAGCCTTGTTTTTTGCCAGTGCCTTCAGTGCACCTGGGATTTCTTCCTTCAGTACCAATGTGTCTTCATCATATGTTGCTGCTGACAGGGTTGAACACTAACGACTTCTTTTTCATGTAATGGCTTTGTGTATTCTTTTCATATTCTTTTGATGCTTCACACATTGTTCAATACTCTTTCCATAGAATCCTTCACTATTGAACATTGAGACATATGCTTTTCAGTTCTTTTAGCTTAAGAAATGTCAAAGATGTTCTTCTCCTTTGTTGTTTTCTAATTCCTGATATATTGTCATTATAATAACTTCAGTTTGCCATCTTGATTTACTCTTTGAAATCTACTATTCCATTCTTTTACATCATTCTATCTTGGCAGATGGGAAGGGTTATCCTGGTAGAGGGTAGATCTG
>NW_006401234.1:0-1172 GCF_000299155.1 Elephantulus edwardii
CTGTCCCTCCACTCTCCCAAGCATGATGTCCCTCTCCAAGGACCAGTCCCTTCTTGCAACATGTATGTTGCAGAGTATGTCAGAGTATCCCAGAGTATGTCAGACGAAGCCTCAGAATCCTTGCCTCCAAGGAGCAGCCCGGCTTCACTTTCTCCAGGACAAACCTGTTCTCCTAGCCGTCCATGGTATATTCAGCACTCTTCTTTGAATAGTCAACAGATAATGTTACAGACTAAATCCAGGTTAGGTGAATATACACATATGCCTATTTCTGTTCAGTCATTTCAGACTCAGCAAACCTTCTTGCATTTCTAAGGCTGTAAATCTTGAAGGGAAGAGAGTGCCCATTTTTCTTCCCAGGAGCTGCTGGTAATTAAAACTGCCACCTTTTTGGTTAACAGTTCAGTATGTCACAAGCTAAGTCTCTATGGCTCCTTACTAATAACAATTTTTTTAAAAAAATATCCCTCACAGCCATCATATCAGTTCCTACGTATAGCACTTCTCTTTTAGATTCTTGAGGTTTTAAGTTTTAGCTACTGGAGGAGTCAAAACTGAGGAGATCTACCTATCCTTTTGATTATCAGTGCCGCATTCTGCAGGTTACACCATCAGAACTCCTTAGTCAGTAGACTGCTCGTTGGATTCACAAGTTCATATGCTGTATAAGGAAGATAAGCATTAAAAAGCTAATCCAGTTTGATGAATGTTAAAACAGAAGGAACTAATGTTTATTACCTAATTATTAAAAATAGAAAAACCAAGCATCTGTATTCTCACATCTTTCTATTATTGGATAGAAATTTTATCAGAATAAATAAAATAATGCAGACAGCATTTTTTTTTAAAGTGATGCTTATCAACCTATAGTTCAGCTAGGAAGAGCCACAGCACATGGTTGTGAGGTAGCCATAGAAGTGATTTTTAAAGTGGAAATAATTTTGTTATTTTCATTGAAAATTAAGTGATTATTTCATTGATGTTTCCATTCTTCACATCAGTTTTAGCAGTCTTTCCTTTGGAGCGTTCCAGGAAGTTGAAGCATATTCTTTAGTTTCTCCTTCACCAGAGGCAATTCTATTATTTCCTCTGCCTCTGTTTTAGGAAGTTCCTCCAGCTTTTCTATTGCAAATACATTTTATAAGAGACACAAACGCAGGTTATACACATGG
>NW_006401234.1:4969-10328 GCF_000299155.1 Elephantulus edwardii
TGACATAAACTACTATTTGTTGTTCTAAAAGTTTATAATTTTTTTCTTTTTTGTGTAACGGGGCAGCTCCCTGGAGGCAAGGATTCTGAGGCTCCGTCTGACATACTTTGGACATGTTATAAGGAGGGACTGGTCCTTGGAGAGGGACATCATGCTTGGTAGGGTGGAGGGACAGTGCAGGAGGGGAAGGCCCTCTATGAGGTGGATTGACTCAGTGACTCGGGTAATCAGGATGGGTGTATCCGAGACAGTGCTATTGACACAGGACAGAGCAGAGTTTAGGGCTGTTGTACATAGGGTCACTATGAAGCGACTCAATGGCACATAACAATAGTGGTAAACTAAACAGTACACATAACAAATAGTGCCAATTTAGTTTTTAAAACTAGTACTACTGTAAATAAATTATTATGAAGTATTTCAGTAGTGTAATTTCCCCCCCCTCATGTTTCAATTCAGAGAAGTATCATAATTTTTCTATTTTCTACATTTCTAGCTATGATGGTTTCTGAGCCTAGTTTGCTGTTAAGGTATTCCCAAAGGACCCATTTTGAGGTTTGCTGAAAATAAGCACTCTTCTACAGATTTTGCATAAACTCGTTATATTTTATTGTGATAAGGTGGTTAATAGAATTTCATTAAAAGGTCTCGCAAATGTCAGAGCAAGTTGGGGTAAGGACTAATAAAGTTGGGCTTCTTTGTCTCTCTCAATTTCCTTGTTAAAGATTCCTTTACTGTTGGATGATGTGTCTGGTTGGTATGGAGGTAGTTTCTGTTAGGGCTAAAGTAAATTGAAAGCTTACCAGAAATGCCTCTTATACTTCCATCTATGTCACCAAAAAATGTCAGCATAATGGTTTATTTGTAAAAACTGCCATATTACTGTTACCGGACCCTGTCATCCTTGGTTTTTGTTTTTTTGGTTTGGGGTTTTTTTTTGTTTGGGTTTTTTTTTTTTTTGTCTTGTCAGATGTTCATGTTGTAACTGCAAAGGAGGCTGAAAAAGTGATTATTGAGTATTTTTTTCCTCCATTTTCATCTCTTATTGCCATTGATTTTGAGCATTTTAATGAAAGCTTACAGAGACTTTGCATTTCCATTCATTCATTGTTGTACTTTTCTCCCAGTCTATCCCTGCCCCCCCCCGCCCCCAGTTTACTCTTCTGTTTGAAAAGTAAAAGAAAAATTCCTTCATTGTTATACAATCCCTCCCCCCAAGTGCACTCCACTATGTAGCCTTCATTCTGGACTCCTGTCATGACAATAATACCTAACCATGTCTTCCTCTTAAAATAGTTCTCCTTCATCTGTTTCAATGCAGTATACATAATTTATCCCATATTTCTCAGTCTCCCCCAACTACAATGTCAGTCCTATTTTACAACAGTGGCACTATGCAGTATTTGTCCTTTTGTGACTGAGATATTTCACTCAGCATAATGTCCTTCAGGTTCATTCGTTTTGTTTAATATTTCATGAGTTCCTTGTTTTCGCTGCAATGTAGTATTCTGTTGTATGAACATACTACAGCTCCTCTATCCATTCATTTGTTAATGGGCATTTAGGTTGTTTCCAAGTCTTTGCTATTGTGAACAAAGCCATAATAAACATGGAGGTGTATATATCTGCTTGGGTGGCGGTTTGTTCTGTATTTTAAATGCTGTCTTCTTTTTCACATTGCATTTTTACAAATGGGCATCATTAATGTTCAGCCCCATTATGACCCAGTAGCCATGCTCAGTCAGTGAACATGAGTGGTTCATTATCATCATTGTTAGGAGTTCTAGGAAGTCTAACTTGAAATTGTCTTTTTAACTATGAATGCAACACCATTCCCTGTTTTTTATTCTTGTCATATTACACCTAATGCGTCTGATTCAGAGTAGCCAAAGCCAGGTAAGATGGAGTTGTTGACGTTTTCAGTCTGTTCCCTGTCTATCATGATGTTACCTTTCTGTCCAGTGCTAAGAATCTTTTGTTTTCTTGGCATTAAGATCTAATCCATATTGAGGGCTGCATTCTTTGATCTTTGCAACAAGTGACTCAAGTCCTCTTCACTTCAGCAAGCAAGGCTGTATCATCTGCATAAGGTAGGTTATTGATGAGTCTCCATCTGATCGATCCTTTTGGTATACCAGAAACATATCTATTTGTGCTTTGTTGACTATGCAAAGACATTTGACTGTGTGGATCATAAGAAATTATGGCTAACATTGAAAAGAATGGGAGTCTCAGAACACTTAAGTATTCTTATACAAAACCTATGCCTAGACCATGAGGCTGTTGTGTGAACAGAGCAAGGGAATACTGAATGGTTTAAAATTACAAAAGGTAAGTGTCAGGGTTTTGTCCTTCCTCCATACCTATTTAATCTTTATGCAGAACAAGTTATTTGAGAAGCTGGACTCTGAATAAGAATATGACATCTGATGGAAGACTTATCAGTAACCTTCATTATGCAGCTGACAGACACAGCCTTGGTTGCTGAAAGAGAGGAAGCGTTGAAGACCTTGTTGCAGAGGATCAAAGCCTTCAACATGGATTGCATCTCAGTGTCAGTAAAACAAATTCTCACCATTCGACCAATAGGGAATATCATGCTAGATGAAGAAAAGATTGACACTCTGAATGACTTCATCTTACTTGGATTCACAATCAGTATACTTAGTAACAGCTGCCAGGAGATCAGGAGACCTCTTGTATTGGGAAAGTCTGTAGCCAGGGACTTCTCCAAATTATGGAGGGGCAGTGATAGTAGTTTGAGGAGTAAGGTGTGCCTGATTCAGGCACAGTATTTTCAGTTATTTGCTAATGAGATCTGACAGTGAATAAAGATGATAGAAGAATTGTTGCCTTTGAACTGTGGTGTTGGAAAAAGTAATGAATATCCTATGGACTCCCAAAAGAACAAATATGTCTTAAAGCTGTAGCCAGAATGCTCCTTAGAGGCATTCCAATGGCAAAACTTCATTTCACATACTTTGGGCGTGTTGCTCCTTGGAAAATGACATCATACTTAAGAAGATGGAGAGACATCAGAAGAGAGGAAGACCCTCAGCCAGATGGATTGATACAGTAACTGCAGCAATAGGCTCAAGTGTGTCAGAGACTGTAAAGATGACACAAGATAGGACAGTATTCAGATTTGTTTGTCTTAGGGTCCTGTGAATTGTGTTCAACTTGATGGCCCCTAACAACAAAAACGAGCAAGGAGCTCTCTAAGCATGACAAGTTGTAAGAATCAATCACAACTGAGGGCTAACACTTGTACATTCTTGTTAAGTGTACTTAGTACTGGTTTCTGACCTTTAAATCACCTAGGACCACTTAGGAATGTATTCTTAATACTATCCAAGTAACTCATGTTTTTGTTTAAAAAGATTATGAAATAAAGCAAGTCATTAAATACATTTCGTTATTTGAAGTGTGAGTTGAAACATTTTTTTTATGCCTCTGTGTGGAAAACATTGTGTTACAAACAGTATGATAGTATGTTGTTGTTGTTGTTGTGTACCATAGCTGACCGCCCAGCGGGTTTTCAGAGGCAGTTAATCTCACGAGAGGAGAGCCCATCCTTCTCCCACAAAGCAGCTGGTAAATTCAAACTGCATGCCTTTGGGATTGCAGCGCAGATTCTTGCCACTAGGCCACCAGAGCTTCCTTATGATAGTATAAGGTATAGAAAAAGTATTCCTTATCAGCCAAGAGTTTATGATCTTGTACAAAGAAAACAGCACAACTCTCCAGGCCTTGATTGCGAGATACCCTTGCCTCAAGAAGGCTTGACATGCCTCCTTCTCTACCTGCCTGTCGTTTACTTTATCTGACAGGGTTCCCAAATTGGAAAAATCTGATGAGTCTGAGAACAGCTGTATCCTGTGGCCTGCTTTCCAATAAAGGTTTAGGCCTCCTATGGTTTAAGATTCTATCTGTACTGTACTCAAAGAGGAACTGGCAAATTCTGAATATGTTGCAGAAGAAAAGCCTCAGCTCACAAAATGTTTATCAGAAATGATTAAAAATAAATTAGAAGAAATGAGATTTGACCCATATAAAATGGAGGTGCAAATAGTGATTGGAGAACAGAGAGGTGAAGGAGTGTTCATGGCTGCTTGCTGTTTCTGCCCTGCTTTTTCTTGCAGACATGGACAACTACTTTCATAAGGGTTTTTTATGAATGATATTTTATTCTGTGTTGTTGTGGTATTTGAATGTTTACGAATCTTTGAAAAGCTAGGAAAAGATACCAAAAGGAAGAATTACAAACTTTTTGACATTATTAAATATTTTGATAAAATAAAGATAAGTAAGTTGGCAGTTTGGCAACTACTAAGAAGAATAAAAACAAACCAGTGACTAAAATTGAAGGAAATATGTAAGTATCCTATTAATGGATGACATGGTAACAGTCTAAGTCCAATCCAATATTTGATTGGAATTTGTTTGCTTGGAAACAATTATTAACTGTAATGAGATTACAGTAATGTGGAATTGACTAGTAAGAAGGAAAGAGGACGCGAAAGAATCCAGAAATAGTAGCAGTAAGCATTAGACAGCCCTCCTAGGGCCAGGGAAGAGCTGAAACCTAGATCTTGTTAGAGTTCACTGGGTGGCCGAGAAGTCACTGTGGTATCAGGAAAGCTGTTTAATAGGGAGGTGTTTCCTCCACCCAAGATGAGGGGTGCTACCAGCTGCTGGATCCTGTTGATTTCCCTCAGTACAGGACCCTGTTTTTGTAGGACATATCTTTACAACAGGAGACCACAAAAAACGGGGAGCAGACCCCTTCTGCAGTCTGTCTTCAGTGCTCTTCTACTAACAAAGTTTATTACCATCATGCTGTCACACCAAGAGACATTTTCTCAGATTCATGTTCACTTTAGGAAAATTAGAATACTGACAAGCATTCTTGTCTCTGGTACATATTTTAAGAAGAAAGCACTCAGACTCATTGCCTTCAAAGAGAACTGTTGTTTATTATTTGATGAAATAAGGCTAGGTAGTGGATATATTGGAAGAAAGATAGATTTCCATAACATAATTGTGCTTACTGCTATTTTGCAATTTTTTGTTTATAGAAGAAAATTGACTTTGAGCTGTAATCAATTAAACAAACTACTGAGAAGCTTTCAAGGAATTTTTGGTGTTTATATAAAATTTGTTTAGGAAGAAGGATTGGCCACCCACTTCTGAAATAGCAGGCCTCTGAAAACCCTATGCACAACAGAACACACGCAGATTAACAAAAAGGGCAACCTAGGTAGAACCATCAAGTATGGAAACACAAGGGAGGAGGAACAGCTGTAAGCAGACCCTAGTGATTGGTACATGGAATGTGAGAACCATGAATGAAGGAAAA
>NW_006401235.1:0-733 GCF_000299155.1 Elephantulus edwardii
TTTATTTTCAAAGTGCAAGATTAACAGAGAAGTTTATTTCAAATGTTATTATTCTTAATAGTTTGAAAGAGAATATAGTTTTATGTTCTATTTTTCCCCCAATATTCATCAGAATATTGCTTTATATTTTGGCTACTGTTACATATTTTCTTCTTAATGGGTATATTTAATTTGATGTTGCATCTGGAAATTTCCTTCAGTTTACTATTCTTTGTAGTGAGAGAACTGGAGACATAAATTTGTCTCTGAATTAAAATCCTGATTTCTCTGTGTACTTTGCCTTCTCTCTTTTGTGAGCTGTGTAAGCTAAAAGTTGTAATAGAGAAGGGATGGACTATGTCCTTTTCTTTATATCTGCAATAATCTCTTCTTCTCTTTTCTTCTAAGTAAATAACTTATATTTTGAAAATAAATGTCAGAGAATATGATACTGACTTTTTTTAGTCTATAGAATTCTTTAAGACTCATTTATTTCTCTAATACATCAAACAATGTTAAACTGATTATTTGTTGCTTGATATTATATATAAAATGAAAATATAGTGATTCAATTAGAAGGTTCACTTTCAACTTTCTTTCAGTCACTATTTAATTCTTATTTTTCCATGTTAATCAGGAATAAAAGGGGTTAAACCTATAGACCAAAGGAGAATCTGTCGGAGGGTTCATGAGAAAGTATACATTTGTTTTGAACAATTTTAGGAGTTACTTAATTGGAAAATGAAATAGTTTT
>NW_006401235.1:4478-5297 GCF_000299155.1 Elephantulus edwardii
GGGGGGGGGACCAAACCCACAAATCCTATCCATTTACTTTTTAAGAACAGTTGGGGGTTTTCTGTTGTACCATAAGTATCTTAAGTATCTCTTTGTATCCTGTATCTTGTTGTTGTATCCTGTATCTTGTTGTATCTGTAGCAGAAGTATTCTCTGTTGTATCTTGAGTAGAAAAGTGGCCCATATATAGGGTTTCAGAACAGAATTATGTTGGTACTTCATCATCTAGACCCATAGCCCTACTATATTCATGGTATCTTGTTATCAAAGCTGTAACATTTGAACTGCTTACAGTATAACTAGACTTTATAATTGAAGCATAAGCAAAGTATTAGAATGTGCAGAGAGCTGGAACTAGAGAATAAAAAGATGACAGAAAAATAATTGATGCCTTTGAGTTTTGGTGTTGGAGAATATTCTGTGGACTTGAATTATGTCCTGGAAAAAGTACTCCTTGGAGACAAAATTGACTAAGCTTTGTCTCACATACTTTGGGCATGTTCCTAGGGGAGGCTGTTCCTTGGGGAGAGACATTGCTTGGAAAGGTGGAGGGTCGATAAAGAAAGAAGACTCTGGAGAAAGAAAACCAGGTGGAGTGACTACAGCAGTGGATTCAAGCATGTCAGAGATGATTAGGATGGCACAGGAGAAAACAGGGTTTAGATATATTGTTCATGACGGCATGTAACAATAACCTGTAGAAGAGATTCAAGCCAAAACATCTTGTGAGCAGCCACTATTCTTCAGTCACGGAAACGTGTGTTCTTATGACCTGAACAGGTTGCTGTGGAGCTTCTGCTCAGACAGACTAAGAAAAAA
>NW_006401235.1:5954-6921 GCF_000299155.1 Elephantulus edwardii
GGATCATTCATCCTACTCACATCCTAATATATCGAGCATAACAGATTGGTTTCTATTGATTAGAAGTAATAGATTTAAGACAGAAGATTCTATAGAAAATAAGGGTTGATGACAGCAAGTCCTAAGAAATACCAGTTATGAGAGATCTAAATGAGACCTGCTGGTGTAACATACTGCATGGTGGGCTGCCAAAAGGTCAGTGGTTCAAATCCGGCTGCTCAAGATGATTTGTCTCAAGTGATTTGTCTTGGAAACCCAATGGATAGTCACCACAAGTTAGAATTGACTTGATGACAGGGAGTTCTTTATTCATAGTAGGAACTGAAGCCATTTAGAAGGATTTCCTTCTGCCTGAGACTAAACCAAGAAGATTTTCTAGTACAATAGAAATTTCAGCGCATTTACCTTTGTTCTTACTTAAGATCACAAAAATCTTAGTTGTGTAATGTGGAAATAAATGTTGTCTAGACATAGAGTACATTGGAAGGCATAATGGGCTTCTAATATTAAATTCAGGGAATAGCCTTAGCTTTTAAAGGCTTTCAAATATTACTTTCCAGTTAGTGGGGAAAATTTAACTTTGTATCATAAACTCAGTTGTTGTTATGTGCCATCGAGTCGCTTGCGACTCATAGCAACCCTGTGTACGATAGCCCTAGACTCTGCTCTGTCCTGTGCCAATTGCACTCTCTCCGGCACACCCATCCCGATTACCCCAGTCACTGAATCAGTCCACCTCATAGAGGGTCTTCTCCTCTGCGCTGTCCCTCCACCCTCCCAAGTATGATGTCCCTCTCTAAGGACTGGTCCCTCCTTACAACATGTCCAAAGTATGTTAGGCAGAGCCTCAGAATCCTTGCCTCCAGGGAACTGCCTGGTTTAACCCTTTCCAGGATGAATCTGTTTGTTTTCCTAGCAGTCCATGGTACCCTTAATACTCTTCTCCAGCACCACAGCTCAAAGGCAT
>NW_006401235.1:7306-10296 GCF_000299155.1 Elephantulus edwardii
CACACACACACACACACACCCTATAAACTCAGCAAACTCAAATTCACTGCCTGCAACTTGGGACCAACTCGTAGCTGACCCTCCTGCATATTTTTAGGAGACCAAATTGCACAGGAGCACATTGCATGTTTTTGCCCACTGCTTGTGGGTTTGAACCACTATAGAGACGCAGCTTTTGGGTTAGCAGCACAGCTACCAGTAGAGTATTTTTAAATTATTTTTTTCTTTTCTGGTTTTTTTTTATTGTTAAGTCTCTGTTTCTCAGTAACCTTCCCATTGTCCTATGAGTTAAAGAAAAGAATGGGGTTTCAATGGTTGTGTCCTTCTATAAGTTTTAGAATGTTTGACAACCAGCATCATTCTACCCACAGCTTGTGCCAAATAACAATTTGATATCTTCTTAGAACAGTAGCTTTAGCCTGTAAGTATTTATAACTAGTCTTTATTGACTGTTAAATTTCTAAGAGAGGTGAGCCAAGGTATTTCAATGCCATTTCCATCTTCTTGCTTAGGATTAATAAAGGAAGACCTGTTAATACAGCTTATTCAATATGTGTTCCCACATCTAGAGCAAAAGAGAAGGAAGATTTTTGCCAAATCTTGTGGTCAGAATTTGACCGTACATGTAATCAAGATCATTAATAATAATGGGTGTCTAGAATACAAACGTTGGAAACAATGGAGAAGGCATAGTAGTCAGAAAATATAGACTTAGAGATGGAAATGAGGCTGGAAACAGAATGATCAAATTTTGTATTTTCAATGATTTATTCATTGCAAATAACTTTTTGGGATTACAGCATAGCTTCTTGCCCACAAATACCTTTTTTTAAAAAAAATATAGTGACTTTACACATGGGCCTCACCTGATGGGCTGCATAGGAATAGATTGACTTCGCCTGTGGAAGGAATGGTTGAAGAAGCTTAATATCAGCAGTCAAAACGAGGCCGGGGCAACTGTGGGTCAGACCATCAAGTACTCATGCACGGTTTCAAATTAAGGCTGAAGAAAATTAAAACAAGTCCATGAGAAATAAAATATGATCTTGACTACTACATCTGAAATTCATAACCATCGTAATAGGTTTAAAGCATTAATGATCGAACCAGATGAGTTGTGGGATGATCTCAAGGATATCATTCATGAAGAGAGCAAAAAGTTCATTACAAAGAGGAGAAAGAAAAAAATGGAAATGAATGTCAGAAGTTGTTGTTGTTATTGGCTGTCAAGTCACTTGCAACACAGTGACCCTATGTACAACAGCTCTGAAACTTGCTTTGTCTTGAGCCAACCTTCCTGTCTCTGACATCCCACCCCCATTACCGCAAGCACTAGGGTCTTCCTCTCCTGCACTGTCTCTCCACCCTCCCATGCATGATGTCCCTCTCCAAGGACTGGTCCCTCCTTGCAAGATTCCCAATGTCTGTCAGACTAAACTTTGGAAAATCCTTGCCTCCAAGAAGCAGCCTGGTTTCACCTCTCCAGGATGAATTTACCTGTTCTCCTAGCAGTCCATGGTATATTCAGTACTCTTCTCCAGCACCACAGCTCAAAGGCACCAATTCTTCTTCCATCATCCCTAGTCATTGTCCAGCTTTCTGACGCATAGCAAGTAATTGCAAAGACCATGGCCTGGTTCAGGTGCACCTTAATCTCCAGACTGATATAGTTACTTTTCAGTACTCTAGAGATGTCCTAGACAGCATACTTTTCCAGTGCAGTTTATCTTGATTTCCTGGCTGCTGGTAACAAGAGTGTTGATTGTGGAGCCAAGCAAACTAAAGCTGTTAACAATCTCAATCTCAACAGTTTCAATCTCTTCACTGTCTGTAATGATGCTACTAATTGGCCCAGTGGTGATAATCTTTGTTTTCTTTGATGCTGAGCTCCAATCCATATTGAAGGCTGCAGTCCTTGACCCTCTGCAGCAAGCACTTTAGATCCTCCTTAGTTTCACCAAGCAGGGTGTGTCATCTGTGTAACGCAGGTTGTTGAGTCTTCCTCCAATCTTGATGTCATATTCCTCCTCATGGAGCCCAGCCTTCTGGATTATCTGTTACATATGTAGATAGAAAAAGATAGGACACATCCCCGACATATACCCTTCCCGATTTTAAACTGTGCAGTGTTTCCTTGCTCTGGTCTGGCAGCTGCCTCCTGATCGTAGTATAGGTTCCGCATAAGCACAATCAAGTGTTTTGGACTCTGAAATTTGCACTAGAGCAGCAAGAAGCCAAGCCCAAAGGAAAGCATGCTGAAGTAAAAGAGCGAAACAGAAGATTTTTAAGGGTAGCTTGAGAAGACAATGTAACGCATGATAATGAAATATGCAGAGAGCTGGTACTGGAGAATAAAAAGGGAATAACTGCATTTCTCAAGCTGAGAGAATTGAAGAAAAAAATTTATTACGCTTATAGTCACAATATTGAAAGATCCTATAGGTAATATATTGATGACTCAGGAAGCATCACAAGAAGATGGCAGGAATACACAGTCACTGTACCAAAAAGAACTCATTGACACTGAAAATTTTCTGGACATACCATATAAGCAGGAACCAATGGTAATGAAGGAGGAAGTTGAAGCAGCATTGAAGACACTGTCAAAAAAGAAGACCCCAGGAATCAGTGGGATACCAGCTGCCTTGCTTTACTTAACTGAGGCAGTCCAGGATGCACTTACTAGTCTATGCCAGGAAATTTGGAGGACAACTGTCTTTCCAGTGGATTGTTCCCATTCCCAAAAAACCATGATCCACCAGAATGTGGAAATTATCAAACAATATCATTAATACCACGTGCAGGCAAAATACTGAAGATCATTTAAAAATAGCCAGAACATCAAGCAAGATTTAGAAGAGATCGTGACACAAAGGATATCATGCTGATGTCAAATGAATCCTGGCTGAAAGTAAAGAATACCAGAAGAATGTCTATTTATGCTTTATTGATTATACAAAGGCATTTGACTGTGTGGATCATAACACACT
>NW_006401236.1:0-8837 GCF_000299155.1 Elephantulus edwardii
AAAAAAAGAAGATGTGCTACAATTCCAAAGACACATCATTCAAACCCACCAGCTGTGCTGTGGGAGAAGGACTTCCTTCCATACAGTTTATTGCCCGCCTCTGAAAACCCACGGAAGATCAGCCATGAGTTGATTTTGACTTGATGGCACACACAACAAAGCAATCAGAGGGACAGTTATTAAGGAAGAACTTCTCCCTATATTACAGTTGCAATCCAGCAATCACTATGATCTGAGCCAAAGTCTATATTTAGACAGTCATTCTGAGAACTGTAGTATAACAACTTCTGGGCAGCTGAATGACCCTGGAGATTAATGGAGCAAATAAGCAGATCCAATATTCAAAAAACCTCCAAATATTTTGAAGAGCTTTAATGTGAGCATTATTTTTCATTTTTAGTAGGAGCAGATTTGCTATCACAGTGAACTAATAGGAGAGGTAAAAGGAAAATTTCTAGATTGCTAGATCATAGTTCACATGCCAACTCTTAAAAATATTTTTTAAAAATTTCTAAAAATATGAAACTTTATAATAACACCTCTGAAAGCACACTTCAATTTCTGGTCTATTTATTAATAAAAAAGCTTTAAAATCTAGGTGATACTTTTATGTTCTGTTACTTATGATCATGATTATATATGACTTGTCATAATTTTCTATCTACTAGCAGTGATTTAAGCTTTATGACTATTATTCACTATAGATAGTCTCTAACCTACTACAGGGCTATAGTCCAGTAATTTTGTCCTAAGTCAGTTCTGATATAAGTAGAATACCTTCCCTAACCCAAGTTTTCATTATTATGGCCTTTCATTATAAGTATTTTTTATATAACAGCTCTTTATTGGTCTTCAGGTTTGAAAACATTACATACATATGCATTTGTCAGTGAACATCTGAGAGCAATAACATCAGAAAATTATTGATAGTTACATATACTACATAAAATAAGTAACAATAATATGTCAAAGCAAAACAAAACCAAAAAACCACAGACAGTGCTAAGTGTAGTGTACAGTAACAGAATACTTCATAAATCTAGGCCTATCTTTCCTGTTAGAGAGCTCTGGTGGCCTAGTAGTAAGGAGTTATGATGCCAACCCAACGGCAGGTGGTTTGAATCCACCAGCTGCTTCGTAGAAAAAGATGAGCAACCGCCTTCCACACAGTTTACTGTCTGAAAATTTGCTGGAGTGCCAGCTATGAGTCAGTTCCAACTTGATGGTACATAACAACAACATCCTTCCTGTCAATCAATGTTTCAGGTTACAATTTTTTCTTAAAAGCTATTTGCAGTGAAAATTAAAAAAAATAAATAATATTCCAGGATTTTAAAAAGAGAAAGCTTGAATTATTATAATAACAATTTCACCTCTAGCAAATTACAAGATTAAATAATTAAAAATTGATATTAAAACCAAAATTAAGATGCCTAAGAATAAAATAGTGGGCTCTGGTAGCTTAGTGGGTAAGCAGTTGTATTGTCAAGCCAAAGGCATCATCTGAAATCCCCTGGAGGGTCAGCAATGAGTTGGTTCTGATTCGTCTGTATTTACAACAACAAAACCCACTGGAGGGTCAGCTATGAGCTGGTTTTGAGGGCAGTGAGTATTCCGAAATTGTTGTTATGTTGAGTTGGAACCAATTCATAGTTGATCCTCCCAGTAGGTTTTTAGAAGTCGTAAGTCAGATGGGAGGAGACAATCCAGTTTTCTCCCTTTGGAGCACCTGGGAGATTCAAACCATCTGCCTTTGAATTGTCAGTGCAAACTCTTACCTACTAGGCCACCAGAGCTCCCATAAAGAGATGGATATAGACAAAGGCAGAGAGATTGAGATGAATATGTATATGAGAAAAAATTACAACTTCTTCCTGTGCGAGTTGTGACTTCTGAAAAGCCACTGGAAGGTCAGTTATGAGTTGCTTCTGACTCAACAGCAATGAGTTGTTAGACTTGAAGATCAAAATTAATATGTCCAGCACTCATTTATGTTGATTGGTTCAATTTTGAGTTCCAAATACATTTACACATCCCACTAATTTCATGCAGGAGTAACGAAAGAGAAGGATAGGATAATTATTAAAAAGCAGAACTCTTCTAACTTACTGAAAGCAATTTGGGCCAAATACAGTAGCGAGACTGTGAACATTCATGCGATTCTGCGCGTGGTGCTTGGCTACTTTTCTCAAGAACTGGCACAGGTACTTCAAGAGGTGGTAGTGGGTTTCTGGCAGCTCTTTTATTAAGTCTCTTAAGCTTTTCTGCTGAGCCTCATTCCTGTCACCTGGAAGGACAAAGAATAAAAAATGGTCTCAGGCATATTTCACAGCAATAACCATGAAAGAACACAAGTATAATAAATTCCAACATTCACTGAGAAAACAATTCCTCAGAGGCCAATATAGGGTATGTGATTGGGGGAGGGTGGTAGAGGAGGCAATTATGCCATATTTTGATCCTTGAGCATTTTACTTTTGTCTTACATAAATTATAGAAACTTACTTAATAAATCATGAAAACCACAAAGTTTATTCAGCGCATAAAATGAGATTAATATTCCAATTTTGTGAGCTTTCCCTCCTAAATGAAAATAATGGTTACATTTTTATCAGAAGTACAAATGGCCATTTAATTTGTATCTTCAAGTTTGTTAAAAGCAAGAATATTTCTCCAGTAGGTTTTCATCTTAGAGACTTCCTTAGGCTAACATGACATTCTAATTGGTGGTCAGGATACTGCACGTAGGGAAAAAATGGAAGGAAATCTTATTTACTTAGTTTTAAATCTGTATTGTGTCACAGACTGAAGTCTTCTAAATTACTTGGTATACATCAGAAAGCTGGACAATGATGACTAAGCTAAGGATGACAGAAGAAGAATCAATGCCTTTTGAGTTGTGGTGCTGGAGAAGAATACTGAACATACCATGGACTGCCAAGAGAATAAATAGATCTGTCTTGGAGAGGGTGAAACCAGGTTGCTCCTAGACAATAAGGATTTTGAAATTCCATATCACATACTTTGAGCACACTACCAGGAGGTGACAGTTCTTGCAGAAGGACATCACAGGAAGGTCAACACAGGAGAAGGAGAGCCTGGGTGAGACAGATGGACACACAGACTGTGATAACAGGGTCAGGTGTGCCAGAGATGGTAAAGTTGGCTCATGACAGGGCAAGGGTCTCTATGAGTCATAGCTGCCTTGACAACACTTAACAACAGGATATCAAATACATTAGAATTTCACATAAGTTCTTATATGAAATTTTAACTATCTTTCATTCAGGCCAAATAAGTCTCATTAGAATTCACAGTCTCAAGGATCCAGTGGAACTGAATGAGGGGCAACTGAATTGAGGGCAGAGAACTTGAACATGCTATAAGAAACTCATACAACTCATTGTCATCAAGCTGGAACCAACTCATAGCTGATAAACCACATGGAAGGAGATTGTCTTTCTCCTGAGCATCCACTGGTGGATTCGAACCACCAGAGAGCTACTACTGTTTGGTTAGTAGCAAAGCTCTCTACAGACTCTGCCATGAAAGCAACCTGATAGAAAAGTTTCCCTCAATTCCTAAAAATTGTTTTTCTAGTACTTAAAAAAATATTGTAGTTTATGTAAGGGAGCTTTTGCAGCCTAAAGGTAAGACACAGTGCCACAATGGTGAAGGAACAGTTTGAATCCACCCTGCGACTGATTGCCTCTGAAAACCTTCTGGAGGAACAGCTATAGGTCACTTCTAACTTGATGGTACTTAAAAACAATTTAAAGAATTTTATGCAGTACTTTCTATCAGAGGAATGTAGAAGGACTTTACAGAAAAGAATTAGAGAAATTAACCAGTGCCCACCATTTTGACAGAAGAAAATAAAAATTTAATACAAAAATGTGCATGAATGAATGAATGGAACCAAGGTAGATAAATGATTTTATGCAAATCAATTCTACAAAGCACGGGGGTAAAGAATGACAACCACACCTTACTTACTATCTACATTAACAGCTATATTTAAAAAAATAAATCTAAAAATATTAGCTATAGAAAAAACATTAATCCAGCTATATTTAATGCAGGCTAGATGGATTCAATGAATCAAGTGAATGAATAAAACAAAGTTCTGAAAAAGAAATTAAAAAGAAAATAATAAGTGTCATAAAATTCACAAATACCATGCAGTGTTTTATGGACAATGAAAATGTAGAAAGTGACACACACACACAGTTGCAGGGCACACAGTAAGAAAACAGGCTTGGGAGTCAGGCTTCCTAGGTTAGCAAACTACAAGTGCTGTGACCTTGGGATTGTACCTAAGCTCTTTGTTCCTGGGTTACTCCTGTATAATTAGTAATGTTGTTGTTGTTGTAAAGTGTCATCGAGTCACAGGCGACTCATAGTGACCCTATGAAGGAAAGCCCTCAATGCTTGCGTGTCTCTCATCCTCTCTCCAGGTTCATAGGGTTTCTGGAGGCAAGCTATTATGGAAGTGAATGCCACTCCTCCTTCCAAGCTTATTTTAATCGGGGAGCTCCACCCCACTCTCTGTTCACATTGGGTAACCAGCCATTAACACATTTGACACATCAGCGTCATAGTGTTCAGCCTCACAGCAACCACAAGTTACCGCTGTACAGCAACTTGTACAACAGGGCTATATGACCTAGAGGAATATATACTAGTAATATATACTACTGAATATAATATTCAACAGTAATCTTGAATAGTAATATTAAATTTTTTCAGTAATTTTTTGTGATTCTAACAAAAATTACAGAAAGATTGGGTTTTCATTTATTCATTGATGCACATTTTCCTTCCTTCCTCATCCTTCTCTCTCCTCCAATTCACTTTGTAATATACCTCTTGTTCCAGATCGTTCATTGCATACATATAACGCCTAATCATACATTCAGTTTAGAAAATCCTTTCCTTCATCTGTCCCAGTACAGTATTCTACTCTTTTCCTGTTTTTAATAGTAATTGTAACACACATTCAATGCGCTATTATGAGGATTGAGTTGGTCACTGACATATGTTTAAAACAAAGTGTTTGACAAATGTATGTACACATACAAACATTTCTTAAACAAAATTGCTGCTTTCATCTTATCATCATTAATATGATTTATGAGAACACAAAGGTTTTATTGTAATACCATTTAAGGGAGCTCTAGTGGCCTAGTGGCAAGAAGCTGCACTGCTATCTCAGAGGCACACAGTTAGAATCCACCAGATGCTCAGCTAGAGAAGGAGGGACAGTCTCCTCCTGATTAAAAAAAAAATAAAAAAATCTAAAACTACCTTTTAATGAGATATTTCACCAAAAGTGATTCTGTAAAAAATTGTTGTTGTTCTTACGTGACATCAAGTCGCCAGTGACTTATAGCATCCCTATGTACAACAGCCCTAAACCCTGCTCTTCCCTGTGCCAATCTTATTGTCTCTGACACACCTATCCCCCATTACTCCAGTCAACTTATTTTATCAAGGGTCTTCCTCTCCTGCGCTGTCCCTCCACACTCCCAAGGATGATGTCCCTTTCTAAGGACTGGTCCTTATCTGCAACATGTCCAAAGTAGGTTAGATGAAGCTTCAGAATCCTTGCCTCCAAAGAGCATCTGGCTTCATCCTCTCTAGGATGAACCTGTTTGTTCTCTTAGCAGTCCATGGTACAGTCAATACTCTTCTCCAACACCACAGTTCAAAGGCATCAATTCTCCTTCTATCATCCCCAGTCACTGTCCAGCTCTTTGGTACTTAGCAAGTAATTACAAAGATAATTGCTTGGATTGGGTGCACCTTAGTCTCCAGACTGATATTATTGCTCTTCAGTACTTTCGTGAGGTCTCTGAGAGAAGACTACCTCAATGTAATTAATCTTTTCATTTCCTGGATGCTGGTACAAAGAGTGTTGATTGTGGATTCAAGCAAACTAAAGCTGTTAACAATCTCAATCGCTTCACCATCTATCATGATGCTGCCAATTGGTCCAGCGGTGAGAATCTTTGTCTTCTTGATGTTGAGGTTCAATCCATATTGAAGGATGCAGTCCTTGACCTTCTGCAGCAAGTGCTTCAGGTCCTCCTCGGTTTAGGTAAGCAGAGTTGTGCCATCTGCATAACTCAGATTGTTCATGAGTCTTTCTCCAGTCCTGATGTCACATTTCTCCTGCTAGTTCCAACCTCCAAGATAATCTGCTCTGTATCATATAGATTGAAAAGGAATGGCAATAGAACACATGCCTGGCGTAAACATTTTCCAATTTTGTTTTTAGTTTTGGGCTTTAAAAAAATATTTTAGCGAAAATTTATAAAGAACTTGGATTTCCATTCATTCATTGTTGCACATTTTCATCCCTGTCTCCCCCCACGCCCCAAGTTTGCTTTTTTCTTTGGGAAAAAAATTCTTTCATTGTTATGCATTCTCTCCATCACTACCACTTTACTATGCAACTTTTATTCTAGACTCTTGTCATGCCAATAATACCTGCTCATATATTCCTTTTATACCGTTCTCTCCCTCACCTCTCCCAATTTTGAACCATGCAGTGTTTCCTTGCTCTGTTCTGATGACTGCCTCCTGTTTAAAGTGGAGGTTTCTTTTTTTTTTAAATTTTTGTGTGAGTGTACCATCAAATCAGATCTGACTGGTACAGGAGAAGATTGTCCCTCCTCTTCCCGGCAGAGCATCTGGTGGATTCGAACCATGTGCCTCTGGGATTGTAGTTGCAGCACCTTTTCACTAGGCCAACAGAGCTCCCCTCAAGTGGAGGTTTCTAATAAGCACGATCAAATGTTTGGGGATTCCCATTCTTCTCAGAGTCAGACACAGTTTGTTGTGATCCACACAATCAAATGCCTTTGCAAAATCAATTAAACACAGATGGACATTCTTCTGGTATTCTCTGCTTTCAGCCAAGATCCATCTAACATCAGCAACAATATCCCTAGTACCACGACCCCTTCTAAACCCAGCCTGGACTTCCGGCAGTTCTCTGCTGATGTGCTGTTCTAATAATTTTTGGATAATCTTCAGCAGAATCTTGCTTGCATGTGAAATCAATGACACTGTTCTGTAGTTTCCACACTCAGTTGGGTCACCTTTCTTTGGAATGGGAACAAATATAGATCTCTTCCAGTCAGTTGGCCAAGTGGGTGTTCTCCAGATTTCTTGGCACAACTTGGTGAGCACATCCAGGGCAACATCTGTTATCTGAAATACTTCAATCGTATACCTTCTATTCCTGGGGCCTTATTTTTTGCTATTTCCTTCAAAGCAGCTTGAACTTCTTCCTTCATCACCATAGGCTCTTGCTCATACGTTATTTCTTTAAATTCCTCTGTATCTGCCAATTCCTTTCTATATAATGACTCAGTATATTCCTTCCATCTTCTTTTAATACTTCCTGGATCATTTAATATTCTGCCCAAAGCATCCTTGATTACAGCAACTCTAGGTTTGAATATGTTCTTCACTTCCTTGAGCTTAAGAAATGTTGAGCGAGTTCGGCCCTTTTGATTTTCCGACTCTAGCTCCTCGCACATTTCATTGTAGTATTTTGCTTTGTCATTCCGAGCTGCCTTTTCGAATCTTCTGTTCAGCTCTTTAGTATCTTGAATTCTTCCTTGTGCTTTGGCTTCTCTACGGTCCAGTGCAATCTTCAGAGTCTTTTCTGACATCCATTTTGGTCTTTTCTTCCTCTTCTGTCTTTGTAATGACCGTTTGCACTCTTCCTGGATAATACCTTTGACATCCTCCCACAACTCATCTGGTCTTCACTCATTGGTGTTCAAGGCCTCAAACCTGTTCCTGAGATGATTCTGAAATTCAGGTGGTATGAAATCAAAGTCATATTTTGGCTCCGGTAACCATTATGGCATTTTCCACATCAGTGGCACAGCATTCACCATCACAGCAACTTCAAGTTACCTCAGTACAGTAAACTGACAGACTAGAGCTGTACCACTTAGAAGAATGTTCTTCCTGACACAATTAACACCAGCCTTAGGGCTTAAATGACTTTTAATTCATTTCATCAAGAGTCTTCTTTTCTTGCACTATTATTCCACCTTCCCAAGCATGACATCCCTCTTGATAGACTAGTTCCTCCTTTCAACATGTCCAAAGTTTTTCGAAGGAAGCTTCAGAATACTTGCCTCCAAGGAGCATCCTGGCGTCATCCTCTCGAGGATGAACCTGTTTGTTCTCTTAGCAGTCCATGGTATATTCAATACTCTTCTTCAGCACCACAGTCCCAAGGGATCAATTCTCCTATTGTCCCCAATCATTGTCCAGCTCTCTGATGCATAGCAAGTAATTATTACAAAGACAATGGCCTGAATCAGGTGCACCTTAATCTCCAGACTGATATTATTGTTCTGCAGTACTTTGGAGAGGTCTCTGAGAGTAGACTTTCTCAGTGCAATTTATCTTTTAATTTCCTGGCTGCTGGTACCAAGAGTGTTGATTGTGGAGCCAAGGAAACTAAAACTATCAATCTCAAGCTCTTCACCATCTATCACGATGCTGCCAATCAGCCCAGTGGTGAGAATCTTTGTTTTCTTGATGTTGAGCTTCAATCCATATTGAAGGCTGTGGGAATCCCACAACATTTAATTGTGCTAATGCGAAACTTATACTTGGACCAAGAGGCAGTAGTCAGAACAGAGCAGGGTAACACTGCATGGTTCAAAAGTGGGAAGGGTGGATGCCAGGGATGCATCCTGTCTCCATACCTTTTCAACATGTATGCAGAGCAGATAATCTGAGAGGCTGGGCTCTATGAGGAGAATTGTGGCATCAGGATTGGTGGAAGATCTATTAACAATCTG
>NW_006401236.1:9682-10285 GCF_000299155.1 Elephantulus edwardii
GCATAGGGTCGCTATGAGTTGAAAACGACTCAACGGCACATAACAACAACAACAACATGGTGTTTTGTGGAGCTCCCAGATTAAAACAGGCTTGGAAACAGGGTTGGCATCCACTTCCCTTTGGAAACTCTATGAACATTAGAGAAACAATGACAGTTATAGAACAGGCTTCAGATCTTTTGTTCATAGGTTCACTATGCGTCATGCTCAACTTGATAGCACCTAACAACAATAATACTAAAAAGTTAGAGTTTAGAATGAAGAATGTGGCATCAGCACTAACAACCTGAACTGTGTAGAGGATACAACCTTGATCACTGAGAGTGAACAGCTCTTGAAGTGCCTATGATAGGAGATCATGAATTAAAGCTTTCAATATGGATTGCATAGTAACATCAAGAAAACAAAACAGGTCTTTGGAGAGGGACATCCTGCTTGGAAGGGTGGAGGGACGGCGCAGGAGGGGAAGACCCTCTATGGGGTGGATTGATTCAATGACTGGGGTAATCGGGTGTGTCAGAGGCAGTGCAATTGGCACAGGCTAGAGCAGGGTTTAGGGCTGTTGTACATAGGGTTGCTATGAGTCGCAAGCGACTCGACGGC
>NW_006401237.1:0-634 GCF_000299155.1 Elephantulus edwardii
ATATATATATATACACACACACATATATTAAATATGCACAGAACATATGTACCATCAAACTTACTAAAGTTTAGGCTAGTATTTAGTATTTCACAAAAGTCTTGTTAATGAGTACTTTGTGATACTTTGTGGAGTTGTGGTTAGATAATCTGTGCTTAGTGAATTTTTATCTGCATCTTACTTCTGGTTAAGGAAAGACAGAAAGAAAATGGTATAACAGAAAATTAAATTCAGCTAGTTGGAACTCTGTCAGAAAATTCTGGGCTTTTGTACCTTTGCACAGTGATTTCTTCATTCAACATTACTTGACACTGTTCTTCCCATTAGAGCTTGCCTTGGAACTCTGAAGGCAAAAGAATGCCCTGTGTCCCTTAAAAGGTTACCTTGAGTTAAAAGATACGCATGGATGCAGTGGTGGGGAATCTAAGAGCAGGCGATGACTGAATGAAAAATGAGGGAGGCTGGGAAAAATTAGGTCATGTCAAGGTCAGAATCCAGCTTCTGAACCATAACAGCAAAAAAACCCAGTCTTTGGCCACCTGAGATTAAACAGTTGTATTTATTTTCATTTTAGTAGACATCATAACCTACCCCAAGGTATCCAGACTCTGTAATCATACAAAAAGAATGTATG
>NW_006401237.1:1019-5632 GCF_000299155.1 Elephantulus edwardii
GTGACTTGAAAAGAGAGTCATGCTGTTGTAATTGGGTACCATTCAGTCAATTGCAACTTACAGCAACCCTACATACAACTCACCTGAACCATGTCCTATCCTGTGCCATCCTTACGGTCCTTGACATATTTGAACCTGCTGTTATAGTTACTATATTTGCCCATCTTGTTAAGAGACTTCTGCTCTTTTGCCAACCCTCGAACTTTCCAGTCATGAGGTCTTTTCCCAAGGACTGGCCCTGCCTAACAACATGCTCAAAGTATGTGGGATGAAGTTTCATCATTTCTGCCTCTAAAGAGCACCTACATTTCTCCAAGATGTATTTGTCCTTTTGGCAGCCCACAGGTACTATCAAGTGTATTCTGACTCATAGTAACCCCATGAACAGGAGGCTAAAACCCCGACCAATCTTGTAGCATCCTCACAATCTCTGCTGTGTCCATTTTTGCAATCACTGTGTCCACTCATCTTTTTAAGTATCTTTCTCTTTAATGTGAAAGCTGAATAATGAAAAAACTGTTATCTTTGAATTATGGTGTTTTGAAGCATATGGAATGCATGGCCAGACAACAAACAAATCTCTCTTAGAAAAAAAAATGTAGCCAGAATCCCTTTTGACTTATTTCACATACTCTATGCATGTTATCAACATGAGCTTATCTCTGAAGAAAGAAAATGTGCTTGGTAAAATGAAGTCTTGGCGAAAAAGAGCCATGACTAGAATTTGGAATATTTGATTCCTTTAAACATGAAATTAATTTGTCTAGTCTTTGCATAGATAATTGCACAAATGCAAAAGCTAGAAAAGGTAGAATTTTCTGCTTCTCTGAGTTTTCTCTGTTGTTGTTATGCGCCATCGAGTCACCAGTGACTCATAATGACTCTATGTACAACAGCTCTAAAACCTGCTCTATCCTGTGCCAATTGTATTGTCTCTGACACACTTTCCCCTATAGCCCCATCAATTCACCACATTGAGGGTTTTCTTCTCCTGTGTTGAGAATAAGAAAGAGTATTAATGAAAGAATCCTTGATGGTAGTTCAGCCTTAGGCTATTAATAGAAAAATTTTTCATTCTATCCCACCAAGTGCTCTGTGTAAGAAAGATAAAGCAGTCTGCTTCTGTAAAAAAATGCAGAGCTTTGGAAACGTCTAGGGTCATTTTACTCTTTCCTATGGAGTTGCTAGGAGTTGAAATCAAGTTTTAAAACAAAATTTTCTTCTTGAATGGCTATATGAAAGATGTTTTGTCTTCTTGAATAAATACATGAGAGATAAAGTGAAAAAAAACTTTTGCAAGAATGAAGGGATACCCTCCAATTTTAATGGAGGAAACATTTAGGTTGCGTATGGCAGTATGGGGTCCAGATCCCTTTTATGCCTAAAGCATTCATTATATGCTGTGTACAGAATAAGACACTTTTGCTTTAAATTTCTTGTTTATTTCTTTTAACAATCCTGCGTGGTTGGTGTTATCTTTAATTTCATAGGTGAATAAACAGAAGTTTATATACTTTAAATAATGTTTCAAAGGCTATGTAAGCAGTCTGTGATAGATATCGTACTCAAATGTAAATTACTTAGTACCTATCTGGTTTTATTTAAGTGACACAGGGCCATACTTTAGTACATTTCTCACCCAGGATAAGTGTAATAATATATTTGACCAGAATGAGAAAATAATTTGCCAAACATTACAGAGATTAACCATAATCACAAAATTATTATGTTACGATAACTCAAATTTAGCCCCTTGTCAATGAGTCAGTCCTCACTCATAGTGACCCTTACTCAGAGCAAAACAGTCACATAGGGTTTGCAAGTCTGTAACCTTCGCAGAAACAGATGGCCACATCTTTACCCACAGAGCTTCTAGTGAATCCGAAAGACCAGCTTCTCAGTGTATATCTCTCCTTCTCACATTTCACTTTTAATTCTTCATTGTCTGTTGATATTTTTCTTCACTCATGGGTTTTGCGGACTCTATTGACTTGGTGGTAGGATATGGCACTGCCAATGCACACGTAGTTCAAATCTACCATCTGCTCTGTGGGAGAAAGGTGGACAACCAACTCCCATGTAATTTACTGTCTTTGAAAACGAGCTGGAGGGTCAGGTATGGGTTATTTCTTACTTGAAGGTACGCAACAACTACTACAACAACAAGGTATCTTACTAAGATGATTTATGAATGATCTCAAATTCTAAGACCTCTAATGTAACTTGAACATTTGGAAAGAGAACCAATGTATATTGGAGTGATTATTCATAATTTTCTAATACTGTAAGCACACAATCCAGTCCTTTAATGGATAATACTATGGTTAATTTTGTGTCACTTTGGCTAAGATAGTGTTCTCAGTGGTTCAATCAAACACCACACTAATTGATGTTCTGGAATACATTGTATTGCAATCCAGTATAATAACTTTATTTAATAAATTATAGCGTATCCATTATTGGAAAAAAATTTCTTAGATGAGATTTGCTTCCAGACTATTAACAGAGTTATCTTGAAAGAAATGTTTTCCTACCTCTCCTTTTCAATTATATGTTCTGTCACCTGACCTACTTTAGGGTGCAAAGTATAAGTGTCTATAAGGCATTTAGTATATAGATTTTTGGATTTCCGGTCTCTCATAATCTTGAGTCAGCACTGTTTTCTAGCCTGTTGCTTGATCTATGGATTTTGGATTTGCTACTTTTCAGAGTTGTATTAATTAATCTTTTAAAGTAAATTTTTGAATCACTCACTAATTTTATCTATTTATCACTAATTTTATCTATTTATCTATTTATGTCTTTTTCTGTCATATCACTGGCTCTGTTTCTCTGCAGACCCCAAGGTAGTATACATAAGGATTTTTTTAAAAGGGTAAAGAAACATAATGCCACTGTTATAAAAGAGGACTGACGTAGGGGTTGGAAGGAGAATGAGAATGAGGGGATAAATAATGTACACTATATTGAAACAGATGAGGGAGAGAACTGTTTAAAGGGATATATTATTACATATTATTGTTATGACAAAAGTCCAGAACGAATGTGGCACAGTGCAGTGGACTTGAGGTTTTGAATAACAATGAAAGAATTTTTTTTCAAAGAGAAAATCTAATGGGGAGGCAGAGTGGGCAGCGAAAAAAGGGCAACAAAAAATGAATGGAAATCCAAAGTCTCTGTAAGCTTTCATTAAAATCAATTAAAAAAAAAACCCACCAGAAAAGCACCATAGATTCATTTCTCTATCTTCATATTTAAGAATCTAAAGAACCAATTTGTATTGAAAGGTATACAATCAGGTTGCTCCTTAGAGTCAGGATAGAGAAATCTTGTTGTACATGATTTTGCATGTTTTAAAGAGGGGCTAGCCCTTGCAAATAGACATCACATGATGCTAAATAAGGCAGAAGGTCAGCCAAAGAAAAGAAGACTTTCAATGAGATAGATCGACACACTGATGCCAACAATGGACTCTGGCTTGGCAAATGTTTGATATTGGTATATATTGGCCAGGGTTTTGATCTGTTGTGCATAGGGTTGCAATAAGTCATAGTTGACACCAAACAACAACTGTTTAGATCTCTATCTTTCCATTTGTTTGGAAAAGCATACACGGTTCTATTATCAGTTGTTACTGCTGGGTGTCAACATAGTCAGCAATTTTTAATTTTAGAAGTTCCTGATATTGGATGAGGGTGGTGCAGAGAGAGCGAGCAGGACAGTGGGAATTTGAGTCAGAACTATTATTAAAATAATTTGTTTGAGAACCACAAGAGCAGTGAGTGGTGGGCCCCAGCAGGAGCCACCAGCAGAACCACTGTGGGACCCACTCACCAGGAACTAGCAGGAAATGGGAATTTGATTGAGTTTTCTTAAGCTCCACTGGACCCAGAGCGGAACACATAGTTTCACTAGACTCAGACCCATGCTGGGCGAGAGGTGCTGGGCAAGAGTCAGACAGGTGGAAATTGAGTGAGGACTCCATGCAAGCCCACCTGGTCAGCTGAAATCTGAGTCAGGCCCCCACGCGTGCCCGCCACACTCTTGTGGCTAACCTGTACCGTTCTGCTCTGCACCCATGCCTCCACTTCCAGTCAACTAACTTGCCTTTAATTTGGAGCACTTTGATCTTACTTAGCTACAAGAGGCTGCTCTCACAGGTCCTGAACTGAATCTTCCCTTGGATCAGAAGTACAGAGAGAAAAACAGAAGAAGGGTAGCTGCCCTGCGGTTTTCTAGAGCAATGACTTCAGATCAAGAACCTATCATTACCTCAGGCATGAAAAATTCTACCACAACAATGTCATGTAAGAAGCAGGCTACACCACAGCCTACACAAGAACAAAGCAAGGTGCCACTCCCAAAAGATGACACAGTATCAATGAATTTCCTGAAGTGAGAAAGTATGATTGAACTTCCTGAAATAGAATTTAAAAGAATTGAAATTATAGGACACTGCGGGCAAAAACCAAGAGGAGTTTAAAAAAAAAACAATCCAATACAAAGCAAATAAAATGAGGCATTAGAGGCTTTGGAAAAACAAGAAACCACAATGCAGAATATGAGGTCCAATGTTTCAGATGCTGTGAATATGATGGAGGGACACATGAACA
>NW_006401237.1:6372-7443 GCF_000299155.1 Elephantulus edwardii
AAATGAGCAACAACACCAAAAAGAGTTCAACAAAATGAAAAGCAATAAAAACATGCCTTTCAATAATCACACTGAATGTGAATGCTTTGAATGCAACACTGAAGAGAAAAAGAGAAGCAGCTTAGATAAAAATCCAAAATCCATCAGTGTGCTTTCTACAAGTGACACACCTGAAAAATGAAGATAGAGAAAGACTAAAAATAAAAGTGTGAAAAAATATAACAAGCAAATGGCAACCAGAAAAACAAATGAGTAGAGATATTAATCTTCAATAAAATGAATTTCAAATTTGTAAAACCAAAGGACAAGAAAGGTCACTACATAATGCTTAAAGGGTCAATTGAACAAGAGGAAATAGAATAATATATATCTATGCACCAAATGAAGGTCTGCGAAATATATAAAACAAATATTAAGAAAACTGAAGAGAAAATAAACAACACTAGTTGGAGACTTCGATGCACCACTCCCAAGACAAGACAGGACTACCAGAAAGAAACTCAACAAAGATATTGAAGAATTAAACTACACAATAAACCAATTTGATCTCATAGATACTTATAGACTAATGTAAAAACAAAACAAAACAAAGCAAAACAAAACAAAAAATAAACAGCAGCGCGCACACATGTACGCGCGCACACACACACACCTTCTTCTTCAATGTGCATGCAATGTTCTCCAGAATAGATCACATTTTATGTGACAAGGTAAGCATAAATAAATTTGAAAACACAGAAATAATACAATACATCTTCTCACACCACAATGACACAAAATGAGAAATTAATAACAAGAGGACAAAGGAGAAAAGCCAGACATTTGAAAGCTGAACAGCATCTTATTTGAATATGAGTAGGTGCTAGAAGAAATAAAAAATAAAACTAAAAAGTTTCTTGAAACAAATGACAATGAAAACACAACCTACCAAAAACCTCTGTGAAACAGTCAAAGCAGTAATCAGAGGTCAATTTATAGCAATAAGCAAACACCTCAAAATACAGGAAAAAATGACCACTGACCTTCTAAACCAACATCACCAAAAATTGAAAAAGAACAGGAAGAAAATCT
>NW_006401237.1:10048-10565 GCF_000299155.1 Elephantulus edwardii
TTTCTTCACAATAGCAAAATGTTGGAAACAACTTAAGTGCCCTTCAAAATAAATGGATAGAGAAGCTGTGGTATATTCACAAATTTGAATACTATGCTGCATTGAAAAACAAGGAACTCATGCATTATTAAATGAGTGAACCTGGAGGACATTATGCTGAGTGAAATATCTCTGTCACAAAAGGACAAACACTACATGTTGCCACTGTTGTAAAGTGGGACTGACATAGGGGTTAGGGGGAAACAAAAGAAAGAGGGAATAAATAATGTATGCTGCACTGAAATAGATGAGGGAGAGAATTCTTTAAAATGGATATATGATTAGGGATTATTGTCATGACAGGAGTTCAGAATAAAAGCTGCATAGTGGAGTGGAATAGGGGGGAAGGATTGCATAACAATGAAAGAATTTTTCTTTTACTTTTCAAAGAGAAGAGCTAACTGGGTGGGGGAGGAGTTGACAGGGAGGAAAATGTGCAACAATGGAAATCCAAAGTCTCTATAACTTTCACTAAATT
>NW_006401238.1:0-773 GCF_000299155.1 Elephantulus edwardii
ACTATGGAATGATTCAGTGACTGAGGCAATCAGGATGAGTGGGTCGGAGACAATGAGATTGGCACAGGACAGAGCAGAGTTTAGAGCTGTTGTACAGAGGGTCGCTATGAGTCGCAAGTGACTCGATGGCACATAACAACAACAACATGGAATGATGAAAGGACAAACAGGTTCTTCCTGGAAAGGGGGAGACCAGGCTGCTCCTTGGAGGCAAGGATTCTGAAGCTTCATCTGACATACTTTGGGCATGTTGCAAGGAGGGTGGAGGGACAGTGCAAGAGAGGAAGACCCTCAATGAGAGATGAATTCCTCAGTGACTGGGGTAATGGGGGTAGGTATGTCAAAGACAATAGAATTGGCTCAGGATAGAGCAGTGTTCAGAGCTGTTGTTGTACAAAGGGTCACTATGAGTCACAGATGACTTGATGGCACATAACAAGAACAAACCACATATGTATGTTTATGTTGTTGTTGTTATTGTGCACCATCAAGTCAGAACTGATTTGTAGGTGACCCTTTGTCACATTGTCAGAGGCAGTAAGTCTCATGGAAGGAGATGGCTCATCTTTCTGTGGAGTTGCTGGATTCAAATTGTATGCTCTTTCAGGTTCAGTGCAGCTTCTTACCACTAGGCCACTAGAGCCATCTTACTCATTCATAGTTTGTGTTTCTGAATAGATCACTTGTTTGTGAGTGTGCTCTACTAGGGTTGCTTGCAGGTTGCTGTGATGCTGGAAGATATGCCACAGGTATTTCAAATACCAGCACGGTGG
>NW_006401238.1:6114-7197 GCF_000299155.1 Elephantulus edwardii
AATGTGAATGTTCAGATTTAGATAAGTATCAGACAGACCAGCAAGTTAAGGGTATACCCCTTATTGCGGAGTTAACTTTAGTGTCAGTGTTGTCCCTGCCTTTCTCACACGCATCTTTACCCACTTATTTCCTGCTTCACCATCACACCATATAAATCTGGAATGATTCAATAAATGATTGGAACAAATTTGGAATAATGCAGCTGATTAGTTTATGTGACTTGGGTGAGGTCAGGATTGAAGAGATGATCATGATGTTTACTAAGAAGTGTTGTGAGGGGGAAATCAATTATTGAAGTCAAGAGGGACAGTTTACCCTAGAACGCTGTTGAAAAGGAAATAGATGAAGTGTGGGAGAACCTGACTGTCTTAGGTTAGCCCAGCTAATCTTAAGGTTACATTTTACATATAGATTTATTATGCTTTACATTATTGAGGGCTGTCCATTTACATCAAAGTATAACAATAAAGGTTACACATATCTAGTTTCTTAGATAACATTTTTTGATGGGGAGCAACCGCATGTCTTCAACCTATCAAAAAATCAGAATATTCAGGATATTCACACAACATAGGAGGAAATACACAATGGGCATCACAAAAGGGGAAATAGAACCAGGTGAAACCATTTGGTGCAGGTAGGAAGAGCATGGAAATATAAATGAGGCAGAACATAAACTCAGTTCTTAAAGGCTACTTTGCCTTTAAGAGATTCATCTATTTGTGCATAATAAAAGGAGCATTGCTAGCAAGATGGGAGAAACTCAGCATTGACAGCATGGAGGTTTTGCTTGTTTGAATCAGCGATTGGATTTCAGAATCAGCTCAATACTCAAAAGCTCTTTCTGCTGGGCTCATGCATGGCTGCTTCACACTAAAGCAGAAGTCACTGAAGTAACTCTAATTACTTCAGAGAAACTTGAGTGAATTTAACAGTATGTTCCTCTGAGATAATCAGAACATGAAAGTGTCTGAATTATAAGATTGCGCTAAGAAAAAGATTGTGGTGAGTTGGTAGTGTGTGGGGGGATGCTATCATATTTATTTTCACTCTGGTTTTGAAATCTTCTCTTCAATCCTGTT
>NW_006401238.1:7332-10289 GCF_000299155.1 Elephantulus edwardii
TTTATTCTTTAACATCACATGTTTGACCAAGAAATTCTCATTAATTCTCACTAATGGGAGGAGAATGATGAAACAAAGTTGTGTTTTTAACACAGAGAGAAGAAAGCTGGGAAAAGTTTGTGGTGATAAGACAGCAGATGAATATTGCAATAGTGCCCTGGTGGCTTTCATTTCAATCATCTGGAAAGGAGCTAGGCGACTTTCTACCCCAAATCTTGTATATAAAACCAAGGATTGAACCTGTGTGAAGTGATATATTCCACAAACCAAAGGATTGTTAATCTCACATGTTCTTTTTGAAAGGTCCAAACTCACTATAAAGTCCAGAAACAACACTAACTAAGTGCAAATATGGTTTATTTAAAATGTGTGCTTCGCTTTGGTGAAAGCAGACTGTGGCTCACTTAGCATCAGCTTTCCACAAAGAGTAGGATGGTTTTACATTCTCCATTGGCTATTTGGGTATAGTCAGAACAGTTTGAAGGGCATGGGGCCATTTTCTATTTTTTTTTTTAGCACTCCCAGTTTTATCTCCTGAGGTTGGTCATAAAACCATGTCTATAAACAAACATCAACCTACTATATCCTGGAACACATTAATCTATTGTCATATGGTTAGAAGTTCTGCAAAATGGGATGATGCCTTTAAACTATACTTTTCATCAGACAAGAATTAATGTGCAGTGAGACAACAGCTACAGCATGTCCACTACTGACTATTAGAAACTCCAGAGATACAGGAATTTTTTTTATTAAATGGAAAAGAAAAGGTTGGTTTTAGCATTGTCTAATTTTTTCCTAAGAAACAATTTAAAAAAACTTTGTTGATTTGCATAGAATCATTAATATATATTGTGTTTTATTCATGTACATTGTGCTTTATAT
Source organism: Elephantulus edwardii (assembly GCF_000299155.1). Classification (NCBI taxonomy): domain Eukaryota; kingdom Metazoa; phylum Chordata; class Mammalia; order Macroscelidea; family Macroscelididae; genus Elephantulus; species Elephantulus edwardii. The sequence continues at coordinate 8,218 of NW_006401238.1, forward strand.
AATTTTTCATATACATTGCTCTCCATATAATTCATTACTATTGATTACTGGTATCGTTAAGTCTTCATTGTTGTTGTTGCTATGTACCATTAAGTCAATTAGACTCATAGCAACCCTGTGAACAACAGCTCTGAAACCTGCCCTATCTTGAGCCATTCTTACTGTCTCTTACACACCTGCCTCCATTGCTAGAGTCCCTGTGCCAATCTATCACATCCAGGGCCTTCTCCTGTGCTAACACTCTACCTTTCAAAGCGTGATGTCTTTCTCCAAGGACTGGTTCTTCTTGGCAACATACCCAAAGTATGTGAGATGGAGTTTCATAATCCTTGCCTCCAAGGACAAAACTGATTTTATCTTGGCAATCCATAATATGTTCAGTACCCTTCTCCAGAACCACAACTCAAAGACATTCATTCTTCTGCTGTCATCCTTAGTCATTGTCCAGCTCTTAAATGCATAGCAAGTAATTGAGAAGACCATGACTTGGGTCAGGTGCATCTTAGTTTCTGGACTGACATCATTGCTTCTTAGAACTCTGGAGAGGTCCCTGACAGCAGACTTACTCAAAGCAATTAATCTTTTCAAATTCCTGATGAAATTATTTGTTAATCTCAATATCTTCTCCTATTGTTAGTCTTCCAGTTGGTCTGGTGGTGAGAAACTTTGTTTTCTTGATGTTGAGATGCAATCCAAATTGAAGAAGGTAGTCTTTGACCTGCAGCAAATGTTTCAAATTCCTTCTCAGCTTGTAAACAAGGTTGTATCATCTCCATAACACAGATTGTTGATGATTTTCCCTCCAGTCCTTTTGCCACATACTTCTACTAAAGTTCAGCCTCCTTAATGATATGTTCCACATACAGATATAAGTTATAGAGAAATGGTGCATGATTAAGTGTTCTGGTATTCTCTTTCTTCTGGATGTTAGCCACAATTTATTGTGATCCTCACAGTCAAAAGTCTTTGAATAACCAATAAAATACAAGTAGACTTTCTTCTGGTACTCTCTGCTTTCAGCTAAGATCCCTCTGATATTGCCAATGATATCTCCAGTGCCAAGGCCTTTTCTACCCTCAACTTGTATTTCTGGTAGTTGTCTTTCAGTGTACTGTTCCCAGTCATTTTTAGTTAATCTTCAGCAGGATTTTGTTTGTTCGAAAGATTAGTGATATTGTTTGATTTCCATAATCTTTTGGATCACCTTTTTTAGGGGGAATGAGAATCAATAAGGATCTCTTCCAGTTGGCCAGGTGACCTTCATATTTCTTGGCACAACCTGTGGAGCACATCTGGAGCAGCATTTGTTTGTTAAAATATGTCAATTGGTATTCCATCAATTCCTGGGGCCTTATTATTTGTCAGTTTCTTCAGAGCAGCTTGAATTTTCTCCATCATCACTATTGCTCCTTAATTGTATGCTATTTCATGAAATTCTTCTGTATCAGCCAAATATTTTTGGTACAGTAACTATGTATACTCCTGCCATCTCCTTTTTGTTGTATTTTTTCTACTTGAGATATCCTTTAAAAATTTTTTATACTAGTTTATATTATAAAGTTCATAAAGTTTGTATACATTGTTTTTCACACCAAATCTTTTCCCTTTCCTTTACTTATCCCTCCCTCCGTTCATCAAATTATGTGACCCTATGATTAAGCCACTCTCCCATGGATCCTTGTACTAATTCTACAATAATGATTTTATACAGTATCTGTCTTTATGAGACTGAGTTAGTTCATTTGGCATAATGTATTTCCTTTTGATGCTTCTTGGATCATTCAAAATTCTGCCCACAGGATACTTAATTACTGCTACTGAAGATTTGAACTTGTTCTTCTGTTCCATCAGCTTAGGAAATGCCAAGAAAGTTTGTTCCTTTTGATTTTCTAACTCCTTCTCTTTGCACATTTTGTGATAATATTTTGCTTTAAGAGGAGGTAAAATTATCTCTCTATGCAGATGATATGATAGTGTACTTAGAAAACCCTAAAGATTCAGCAAGAAAGTTGCTGGACAGAGTTGACCAATTCAGCAAAGTGGCAGGATACATGAGCAACATACAAAAATAA
>NW_006401239.1:0-596 GCF_000299155.1 Elephantulus edwardii
CTGTCTTTATCTTCATTTTTCAGATGTGTCTCTTGTAGACAACATATTGATGGATTTTGGCTTTTTATCCAGTCTGCTGGACACTTGGCTATAGATTACAGGAGTAAAAGACAGACCACAACAGTTAAAAGATTTAAACCTGATATGAAGATATTTCTCAAAACTGTCTTTCTGGACTAAGAAAGTAAGAGCTCCAGCCTGGTAAGGATTCTTCCACTGTTCTCTTCTACTGAAAGGACACCTTTCCTTTTTAAAGATTTTTTTAATAAAAACTTAAAATGAAAATAATTTTAATAGAGATGTTAGTTTTCTATTACTTTCTTGCCTATTGCATGCAGAATTAAGGAACAGTCATGAGAAATGAAAGGAATGAAGATAATCTTTCCTTCCTTTTCTTTTGTCCTGGTCTCATTAACCCATTAAATTCTAAAACACTTGGTTTGTGGAAAGTCAAACAGATATATGCACACCCATGTTTATCACTGTGTTACTCACAATAGCAAAGAGATGGAAGCAATCACATGCTCACCAACAAATAAGTGTATAGAAAAGTTATGGTATATTCACAGTGGAATACTACAAGCACTGAAAGACAA
>NW_006401239.1:2352-10379 GCF_000299155.1 Elephantulus edwardii
CCCCCAGTTTGCTTTTCTCTTTAAAAAGTGAAAAAATTATTCCATTGTTATACAATCCTACCCCCCTCAGTAGTCCAATCCACTATGTAGCTTTCATTCTGGACTCTTGTCATGACAATAATATGTAATCATATATTCCTCCTAATCAGTTCTCTCCCTTATCTGTTTCAGTGCAATATATATTATTTATCTCATCTTAGTTTCTCCCCAATCCCAATGTCAATCCCGCTTTACAACAGTGGCGCTATGCAGTATTTGTCCTTTTGTGACTGAGATATTTTACTCAGCATAAGGTCCTCCAGGGTCACTCATTTCGTATAATATTTCATGAGTTCCTTGTTTTTCAATGCAGCGTAGTATTTCATTGTGTGAATATACCACAACTTCTCTATCCATTCATTTGTTGATGGCCACTTGGGTTGTTTCCAGCTCTTTTCTATTGATGGCGCCACTTCATGAGCACATCGAGGGCAGTTCTGTTGGTTGAAATATGCCGATTGGTATGCCTTCAATTCCTGAGACCTTGTTTTCTTGCCAATTCCTTGAGAGCAGCTTGAATTTCTTCCTTCATCACCACAGACTCTTGATCATATGTTGTTTCTTGAAATTCTTCTGTGTCAGCCAATTCCTTTTGGTTCAATGACTCAGTACGCCTTAGGGATCGCAGTACAGGTTCTTGCAAATAGGGCACCAGAGCTTCCTCTGGATATCCTTCCATCTTCTTTTAATGCTTCCTGGATCATTAACTATTCCTCCCAAAGCTTCCCTAAGTACAACTTGAGACTGGAATAAAAAGATAATATAAATAAGTATTATACACACAACAACAGCCCAGAACAATAGGTACATTGAAAAGAGGACTGGGGTGGGGTAGGGAGGGTGGTGCTTCTGCAACAATGAATGAATTTTTCCTTTTTAAAGTGAAGGGAGGAAGAGAAGGGAGAAAAAGAATATGCAACAATCAATGAATTAAAGTCTAACTTTTCTGTAAACATTTGTTATAATCACTACTAAAATAATTTTTTACATTTACTTTTACATGTAATTTTTTTCTTTTTCTTTTATATTGGTTTATTTACAAAGTTCATATACATTGTTTTTCACACCAGATTTTTCCCCTTTCCTTCATTCACCCCTCCGTCCATCAAATTGTGCAACGCTATGATTAATTTCCACCACACCCATCCTCACCCCACTGATCCCTAAAAGAAAAAGAAAAAAATATTAAAAAAAAGAAAGCCAAACTCAATGGTGTAGCTCAATTCCATTTTGACTTTGAATTAAATTCAATGATAATTTGTATTACTATCTCGCTATTAAACCTGAACTTGTCTTTAACTTTAACTTATTAAGTTAAACTAACTTTAACTTACAAAGAATGGCCCATTCCAAAGAAAGATGGTTTTTGTTCCCATTCCAAAAATGATGACCTGAAAAAGTGCAGAAATTATCAAACAGTATCAATAATATCACATGCAAGCAAGATTCTTCTGAAAATTTCCCCAAAACGAAAACAGAACATCAGCAAAGAACTACCAGCATGCATGCTAGATTTAGAAGAGGCTTGTGATTTTAGGGATATTATAGCTTATGTTAGGTGGGCCTTGCTTGAACAGAGCAAGAAAACACTGTGTGGTTCAAAATTAGGAAGGGATGTGTCCTATCTCCATACCTTTTCAATCTATATGTAGAACAAATCATCCAGGAGGGTGGGCTCTATGAGGAGGAATATGGCATCAGGATTGGAGGAAGACTCATCAATAACTTGGGTTATACAGATGACACAACATTGCTTGTTGAAACTGAGGAGCACCTGAAGCACTTGCTATAGAAGGTCAAGGACTGCAGCCTTCAATATGGATTGAAGCTCAACATCAAAGAAAATATAGACCAATGGGCCAATTGGCAGTATCATGACAGATTTTGAAGAGATTGAGATTGTTAACAGCTTCAGTTTTTTTGGCTCCACACTCAACACTCTTGGTACCAGCAGCCAGAAAATCAAAACAGGAATTGCACTGGGAAAGTCTGCTGTCAGGGACTTCTTTAGAGTACTGAAGAGCAATGATATCAGTCTCTAGACTGATATCTAAGGTGTGCCTGATAAAGGCCATGGTCTTTGTAATTACTTGCTATGAATCAGAATCTGGACAATGACTAGGAATGATAGGAGAATTGATGCCTTTGAGCTGTAGTGCTGAAGAAGAGTATTGAATATATACCATGGCCTGGTAAGAGAACAAACAGGATCTTCCTGGAGAGGGTGAAAGCAGGCTGCTCCTTGAAGACAAGGACTCTGAAGCTCTGTCTGACATACTTTGGGCATGTTGCAAGGAGGGATCAGTCCTTAGAGAAAATGTCATGCTTGAAAAGGTAGAGAGTCAGCACAGGAAAGGAAGACTCTGGAAGAGATGAATTGATTCAGTGACTGGGGTAATTGTGGTAAGTGTGTCAGAGACAATTAAGTTGATTCAGAATAGAGCAGGCTTCAGAGCTGTTATACATAGGATTGCTATGAGTTGCAAGCAACTCGATGGCACATAACAACAACAAAAAGAATGACCTACACAGCCTTGAGTTATAATGTTTTGCTGTGGAATGACACACTCTAATGAGTTTTTCAGAGGCGGTAATTTTCACTACAGGAGATTATTCATCTTTCTTCCACAGAGTAGCCGGTGTATTCAAACATAATGCCTTTGGGTTGGCTGTCCTTAGGCCACCAGCGCTACCTTTTCAATCTTGTTGTAAGGTGCTTGATCCATGAGCAACAGATCTGACTGAACCTTTCTCTGTCCTGCACCATTCTCACAATTTCTATTTCAATCTCATTGTTACAGTCACTGTGTCACTCTATCTTGTCTTCCTTTCTTTCTCTAACCCTGTACATATCCCACCATCTTGTCTTTTTACAAGGACTGGTGCTCTGTGACAACCTGGCCAAAGTGAGATGAAATGTCACCATTCTTTTTTCTAAGGAGAACTCTAGCTACACTTCCTCCCAAACAGTCTTATTCTTTTGGCATTCAATATTCTTGCCGTCACCACAATTCAAATCCATCAGCTCTTCTTCCGTCATCCTTATTCATTGTCCAGCTCTCAGATGTATCACAAGTGGTCAGAAAAACCAAGGCCTGAATTAGACACACCTTAGTCTTCAGAATGACATAACTACTCTTCAATAAATTGATTGTGTCCTAACTGCAGACTTTACCAAGGCAATATAAGTTATTGATAAGTCTTCCTCTGATCTTGATGTCACATACTCTTTAACTAGAAAGTGAATAAAACCTATACTTGCCTGCTGCTGCTTTCACTCTTGAGAATTCCTTTTCACTCCGAGACACCACCCCATCTAACATTTTGGTCACATAACAAGGATGAAATACCAGAGAATACCAGAGATACACTTACTTAGTTTTATTGTCTATGCAATGACTTTTTATTGTGTGTCTCATAAGAAATTATGAGTATCATCAAGAATAAAAATCCAGAACATTTAGTTATGTTTATGCAAAACCTATACAAAGAACAAGAATTGTTTCACCACAACAAAGGAACAATGCACAGTTTAAAATCAAGAAATATATTAGCATTGAGACCAGCTGACTCAGTAAAAGGACAAAAGTGATGTTAAAGAAAAAAGAAAGATGAGTATCAGGATTGTATTCTTTCTCTATCCCTGTTAAATCTGTATGCAGAGCAAATGATTGGGGAAGTTTGACTATAGGAAGTTTCATGTGGCATTGGGACTGGAGGAAGATTCATCAATAATCTTCATTATGCAAATGACACAACCTTGCTTGCTGAAAGTGAGGAGGACTTAAAACTATTGCAGAAGATCAAAGGCTTCAGCCTTCATTATGGATTGCATCTCAACATCAAGAAAACAAAATTCTCAGCTTTGGATAATATAATAGATGAATGAAAGAATGACATTGTCTACAATAAAATTTAACTCATTCCACAATCGACACCCATGGTAGCAGCAGTCAAGAAATCAAAGACTTGTTGTATGAGAAAAATCTGTTGTCAAGAACCTCTCCAAAGTGCTAAAAGAATAATTACATCAGTTTAAAGATTAAGGTGTGCCTGATTCAAGCCTGGGTATTTTCATTTGTTTTCTGTGCATCTGAAAGTTGGACAATGAATAAGGATAATGAAAAGGAATTGATGCCCTTGAGCTTTGGTGTTGGAGAAGAGTACTATCACATGGAAACTGACAAAAGGACAAACAAGTATACCTTGGAGAAAGTGTGAACAGAGTGTGCCTTGCAGGCAAAGATGATAAAGCTTCTCCTCACATACCTCAGGCATGGTGCTAGGAAGGGCTCCCTTGGAGAGGGATATGAAGCTTGAAAAGGCAGAGGGCCTTCCAAGGAGAAGAAGACCCTCATCCAGGTGAATTAATACTTTGACTTCTGCAATGGGTTCTAGTGTGTAGGAAGTGTAAGAATGGTACAGGATAGGACAAGGTTCAGATCCGTTTTTCATAGGATCACTTTCGACTCAATGGCACCTAAAAAACAAGAAGACGTAAGGAGGGGAGCCGTGTATCAAGAGAGAATACAAGGTCCAAGGTGGGGTGGTTGGGTCTTTTATTGTAAACATATGAACTGAGGAAATAAAGGCAACGGTCATTGAAACAATGGGGTCAATTCTGGCAAGTGCTGAGGTTAGTGAATCTTGAGGCAATTCAGAAGCAACTTAGTATTAGAAGCTTAATGGAATTCCAAAATCTCTGTAGATGTTCATTGAAATGAAAAATAAACAACTTAAATTAAAAAAAAAAAAAAAAAAATATATATATATATATATATATATATATATATATATATATATATATAAAAGAAGCTTAATGGCAGCTTTCCCAAACCTCAACTTCTTCTTGAATGGGATGTCTTGTTCTGTTGAGTTTCTGGTAGTTACACAGTTGAAAGGAGAGGGCTCTAAAACATTTTTATTTTTGAGAATATTGATTAACTCTCTCAATCTTATAATCTTTTTAAGTCTGCAAATGTGTAACTATTCCAATTACAGCCTCTTCTCAAGTCTACAGACTCAACTGTAACAGTAAAGAATTGTAACTGCCATCAGTGACAGTTACTCTAGTGACAATGTCCTTTATCTCTAATCTTGTAATTATATCTCACTGTGGTTTTTTATCTTTAATTAGATAATCATTAAACCAGATGCAGAGACACACCTTTGGCATCATTCTAATGGTTTCTGTCATTCTGTAATGATTTGTCCATTTGTTCTATTTATATCTTCAAAAAAGGGTCTTTATATAAAATGCTTGAATTGAGGGCACCTTCTCTGTCCCCTTAGAACACAACTCATCACCATTTCATGATGGTGGAATAAGATTGGCGTGAGGAAATGTGCAGAAAATGAGAAGGGGGAAAAGGGCAGGAAATGGTCAAGCCATGGAGTCTGACTCGGCTCTGGCTGGTCATGAGCTGGTTTGTGGGGTTCGGCCTGCTGCTTCCTTCCTCCCACTGACTTGTCAATGGAGAATTTTCTGATTCTAAGCTTGCTTCTAAGAACATCTCCTGTGAATATTTTTTTTAGTCTTGTACTTTCTCTTAAACTTGCTTGAAATTGCCCTGAGAAGACCATAGATATTGAGGCAGTGAAAGAAATGTCACAACCAGCCTAAAAATTCTTTGTGGAAATGGAAAAACTTTCCTCTTTCTGAACAAGTAATCAAATATTACTCTCCAAAGAACCATTTCCTCTTTATGAGTACCACAGCCCATTGCAGAGTCCTCGTAAGTGTAAGTGTTTTATAAATGAGCCGCCATCAACAGGACCACTTCACCATTAAAGATAGAAGTAGCAAATCAGTAAATGAGGAGTTTGGCAATACTGGGGCAATTCCATCAACTTTTGATAAAATGGTCTGCGTCTCCCCGTATGCAGCAATTTTAAATACTGCCTAAACAATTTCAGAACCTGTAGCATTAATAACAGTCACTATCAACAAAAAAATCAGACTGATTTCAATTTGTGAGGAAAAAGATTGTGCCAACAAGCTATAACAGTGCCCTCTTTCTTCCAATGAACCAAGGAGTTAAAATGAAGATACCAAACAGAAAAACCTAGTCTCTTATCAAGTCAAAATTCTTACACATAGTGACACTGTAGGATAGGTAGAACTGTCCCGCAGGGTTTCCACAACTGCAAACTGTTATAGAAGCAGACTACTGCATCTTTTTTCTGTGGAGTTTCTACAAACTCTGACCTTTACGTTAACAATCAAGAACTTTAATCACTGCATATCAACAATGCAACAAATCTTGTTGTTGTCAAGTCAGAACAGACTCATAACTGTCCCTCCGGCAGATTTTCAGAGATTGCCCATTTTCTCTCTCAAAGCAGCTGGTGGATTCAAACTGCCCGCCATTGGGTTGGAAACCCAGCTCCTTACCTAGTAGGTCATTCGAGCTGGTCACCGCGATTCCTACAATGAAGAAAACAATCCTTTTTTTTTAAAAAAAAAAAAAAAGACAAGAACATTATACTATAGAATCATACAGTTTACAGTTATGGAAAAGAGAACAATTGCCCCTCTCTGTTAAATATAAGTAATTCATAATAATTCTGAATCAGAACTCCCTTGGAGAATCTGATGAAAATGTAGATGCTTAAAAATCCAAGTCCAAGCAAGAGCTAGATGGCCTGGGTTCAAATGCTTATTCACCATTTACTTTACTTGTAACTTAGGCAAATAAATTAACCTTTTTTTTTGAAGCCTTCCTGCTTTAATTGCTGTAACAGACGATGACACAAAACAGAGCACACGCAGGCCCGATGGTGTGAGGACACAGGGGTGTGGGGCCAGGCAGGACGCAGCTCCCACACTGGCCCAGACACAGACAGCACAGGGACACGGGGGTGGAAGTTAACCTTTCTAAAACTCAATATTATCACCTGTAAAATGGAAATACTAAAAACTGAAGTAAAATTAGTTCCTTTTCAGGTAGCCCAGCACTCTGTGGTTTGCACTACCTGGGCACTCCTTGGAAATAATAATAATTCAAAACATATTGAACATATTGCTGTCTGGTCAGAACCTGAGCTCTGGTGGCCTAGTGGGTAAGGAGGGCACTGTCAACTCAAAAGAACGTCGTTCAAATCCACTAGCTGCTCCACAGAACAAAAATGGCAATCAACTCCAATATTATTTACTGCCTCTTAAAATCTGCTGGAGAGTTCAGGTACTGCCCAGTTCTGACTCCATTGTACACAACAACAATACAACAGTCAGAACCTACTTATAGCTGACCCTTCATTGAGTTTCCAAGGTGATAAATCAAATGAGAATAGAGAGCCTATCTTTGTCCCTCAAAACAGGTGGTGGATTTGAACTGTCTACCTTTAAGTTGTCATTACAACTCCTTAGCATTGAGCCACCAGAGCTCCCTTGAAATAATGGTGGTGGCGGTGGTAGATGATATTGAGTTGACTACGACTCGTAGCAATCCTGTGAACAATGGATCTATCATCCTGCCCTATCCTGTACCATCCTTATCATCTCTGGTATACTTTATCCCATTTTTTACAGTCGTTGTGTCAGTCCTTCTTGTTCAGGATCTTCCTCCCTTTCAAGCATGATGTCCTTTTCCAAGAACTAGTCCCTCCTAATTGCACACCCAATTGTTTTTGTTGTTGTTAGATGCTGTGGAATCAAGTACAACTCAATAATCCTGTGGGTAACAGATTGGAGCCTTGTCCAATTTGTGTATCCTTATCCCCTCTAACATATTTGAACCTAATTTTGCAGTCACTATATCAATCCTTATGACTAGGATCATCTTCTCTTTCACTGACCTCTCACCTTTCTAAGAAAGATGTCTCTTTCCAAGGAATAGACTCTTCTAACAATGTGCCCAAAGCATGAGAGACAAACCTTCACTATCCTAGCCTTTAAGAAGTACTATCACTGAACTTCCTCCAAGACATTGGTTTGTTCTTTGGGCAGTCCATGGGATATTCAGTACTCTTCTCCAACACTACAACTC
>NW_006401240.1:0-1156 GCF_000299155.1 Elephantulus edwardii
GACAAAGGAGATTAATCAGAACTGACTTTGACAAGCACTGTGGCAATTGGACAATTAAAACAGACATTCGGATGTCAGGGAAGAAGAACAAAGTGGGGAGGAGAGTAGAGAGAATGGTGCAGCAATGAAGGAATGAAAACCCCAAATTCCTGTAAATGTTCATTAAAACTAATAAAATTTAATAAAAAAAAAAGAAAAGGTATTGGGATAGGACATATCCTGGCATACACCATTCCTGATTTGAATCATGCAGTGTTTCCTTGCTTTGTTCTGATGACTGCCTCCTGGTCCAAGTACAGGTTTCACATAAGCACAATAAAATGTTCTGGGATTCCCATTCTTCTCAGAGTTAGCTATAATATTTTGTTATTATAATTTTTTATTTCACTTGGTTAAGTTGTGATGTCACCTATTTAATTTCTTATTCAAGTTACTTGTGTATTTTCTCTCTTTTCTTTTGTTAGGTTTTTCAATGCTTTCTTGACTGTATTGACCCTCTCAAATAACCAACTATCCCCCCTTTTAAAAATTTTATACTGGCTTACTTAAAAGTTTATATACACCAGACCTTTTCCATTTCCTTTACCCGCCTATCTCTCCATACATCATTGTGCGATCTTATGATTGATGACCTGCTCCCTCCCACCCATCCTCACCATTTGCTCTCACCCATCCCCACATAGATCCTCAAGCAGATGGTCTTACACAATATTTGTCTCTATGGAACTGAGTTAGTTTACTTAGCATCATTCTCTCTGTTGTTGTTATGTGCCATCGAGTTGCTTGCAACTCATAGCAACCCTATGTACAAGAGCCCCAAACGAAGCTCTATCCTGTCTGTGCTAACCTAGCCTTCACCGACACACTCATTCCCACCACCCTAATCACAAAATCTGTACATCTCACTGCGGGCCTTCCTCTCCTGCGCAGTCACTCCACTCTCCCAAACATGATGTCCCTCTCTAAGGACCAATTCCTCCTTGCAACATGCCCAAAGTATGTCAAACGAAGCTTCAGAATCCTTGACTCCAAGGAGCATTCTGGCTTCACCCTCTCCAGGACAAACCTGTTTCTTCTCCTAACAGTCCATGGTATATTCAACATTCTTCTCTAGCACTACAGCTCAAAGGCATCAATTCTTTTTCTCTCATCCCTA
>NW_006401240.1:4526-11438 GCF_000299155.1 Elephantulus edwardii
TAATTGGGATGGGAGTGTCAGAGACAGTGCGATAGGCACAGGACAGAGCGGAGTTTAGGGTTGTTGTACATAGGGTCGCTATGAGTTGCAAGTGACTCGACGGCACATAACAACAACAACAACATAGCCTGGATCAGGCGCGCCTTTCTCAAAGCAATTAATCTCTTGATTTCCTGGCTGCTGTTACCAAAAGTGTTGACTGTGGAGGCAAGCAAACAAAACTGTTAACTATCTCAACCTCTTCACCATTCGTACTGATGCTACCAATTGACACAGTGGTAAGAATCTCTGTTTTCTTTATGTTGAGCTTCAATCCATATTGAAGGCTTCAGTCCTTGACCTTCTGGAGAAACCGCTTTAGGTCCTCCTTAGTTTCAGGAAGCAGGGTGTGTCATCTGCATAACGCAGGTTGTTGATGACTCCTCCACCAATCCTGATGCCACATTCCTCCTCATATAGCCCAGCGTCTCAGATGATCTGTTCTGCATACATATTGAAAAGGTATGGAGACAAAATACATCCCTGAAGCACCACCTTCTTGATTTTGAACCATGCAGTGATTCCTTGCTCTGTTCTGATGACTGCCTCTTGGTCCAAGTATAGGTTTCGCTTAAGCACAATCAAATGTTCTGGGATTCCCATTCTTCTCAGAGTCAGCCAAAGCTTGTTGTGATCCACAGTCAAAAGCCTTTGTATAGTCAATGAAGCACAGATAGGCATTCTTCTGGTATTCTTTGCTTTCTGCCAAGATCCATCTAACAGTAGCTATAATATTCCTAGTACCACGCCATCATCTAAATCCAGCCTGCACATCTGGCAGTTCTCTGTCGACGTATTCCAAACGTTTTTGGATCATTTTCAGCAGGATCTTGCTTGCATATGATATTAATGATATTGTTCAATAATTTCTGCACTCTGTTGGGTGACTTTTCTTTGGAATGGGAACAAATATCGATCTTTTCCAGCCAGTTGGCCAGCTGGCTGTCCTCCATATTTCTTACACAAGTTAGCACATCCAGGGCAGCGTCTATTTGTTGAAATATGTCAATTAGTATGCCTTCAACTCCTGGAGCCTTGTTTTTTGCCAGTTCCTTCAGAGCAACTTGAACTTCCTCCTTCATCACCACAGGCTCTTTCTTATATGTTATTTCATTAAATTCTTCTGGTTCAGCCAATTCCTTCTGATACAGTGAGTGACTCTGTGTACTCCTTCATCTTCTTTTAATGCTTCCTGGATCATTTAACATCTACCCAAAGTATCCTTAAGTATTGCCACCTGTGGCTTGAATTTGTTTTTCAACTCCTTCAGCTTAAGAAACACTGAGCAAGTTCGACCCTTTTAATTTTCTGATTTCAGCGCTCTGCACATTTCATTATAGTATCTTGCTTTGTCGTCCTGAGCTGCCTTTTGAGATTTTCTGTTCAGCTCTTTGATTACTTGGTTTCTTCCTTTAGCTTTGGCTTCTCGGCACTCTAATGCAATATTCAGAGTCTCATCTGACATCCATCTTGGTCTTTTCTTCTTCTTTAGCCTTTGTAATGATCTTTTGCATTCTTCATGGACGATTTTCTTGATATCCTTCCACAGCGCATTTGGTTTATGTTCATTGGTGCTCAAGGCCTCAAAGCTGTTCCTGAGATGGTTTTTAAATTCGAGTGGGGCAGACTGAAGGTCAGATTTTGGTTCCCATGGATTTGATTTAATTTTCCTCAACTTCAGCTTGAACTTGCATATGAGTAGTTAGTGGTCTGTCCCACAATCAGCACCTGGCCTGATTTTCACAGCTGATATTGAGCTTCTCCAGTCTTTCCACAAATGTAATCTATTTTATTCCTATGCATACCATCAGGTGATATCCATGTGTATAGCCTGCATTTATGTTTCTTATAAAAGGTATTTGCAATGAATAAATCATTGAATGTGCATAATTCTACCATTCTATCACCAGCCTCATTTCTCTCACCGAGTCCATGTTTTCCAGCTACTGATTCTTCCTCCCTGTTCCCAACTTTTGCATTCTAGTCACCCATTATTATCAATGCATCTTGATTGCATGTTTGATCAATTTCTGATTGCAAAAGTTGGTAGAAATCTTGCATTTCCTCCTCTTTGGCTCTAGTTGTTGGTGCATATATTTGAATGACAGTGGTATTCACTGGACTAGTCCCTCAAAATTGAGTTAGTGATTTATAAAATCATTGCTCCTTCTTGCAATTGTACCATAATTTCTCAATCCACTCCATTGTAGTTGGGCATTTGAGCTGTTTCAATGTTCTTGTGATGGTCAATAATGCTGCTATGTACATTGGTGTAAAATTCTCCATTTGTGCTTTTGTTCTCATTTTCCCAGGGTATATTCTAAACAGTGAAATAGCTGAGACATATGATATTTCTATATTCAGCTTTTTTAGTAAATGCCAAACTGTCTTCTGTAATGGTTGTACCATTTTACAATCCCACCAACACTGTATAAGAGTTCCTATCTTGCCACATCCTCTCCAACATTTATTACTTGCTGTCCTGTTAAACTTTGCCACTTCTACTGTAGTGAGATTGTTTCTCATTGTGGTCTTGGTTTGCATCTCTTTTATTGCCAGTGATTGAGAGCATTTCTTCATGTGTCAGTTGGCCATGTGTGTATCTTCCTCTGTGAAAATTCTTTACATGTCTTTTGTGCATTTTGTAGTTATGTCATCAGTCTTTTTCTTGTTGAGGTTCTGTAGGATTTTGTAAACTTTTGATTTGAGACCCTTGTCTAAAATGGTATTTCCAAATTATTGTTTCCAGTCCTGTCTCCATACCTTTTAAACCTGTATGCAGAACAGATTATCCAGGAGGCTGGACTCTATGAGGAGGAATGTGGGATCAAGATTGGTGGAAGCTCTATCAACAATCTGCAATATGCAGAAGACACAACCCTGCTTGAGGGAAATGAGGAGGACCTGAAGCGCTTGCTGCAGAGGGTCAAGGACTGCAGCTTCCAATATGGTTTGAGGCTCAATGTCAAGAAGACAAAGATTCTTACCACTGGGCCAATTGGCAGCATCAGAATGGATGGTAAAGAGATTGAAATTGTTCGCAGCCTTAGTTTGCTTGGCTCCACAGTCAACACTCTCAGCACCAGTAGCCAGGAAATTAGAAGATGTATTGCCATGGGAAAGTCTGCTGTTAGGGACCTCTCCAAAGTACTGAAGAGCAATGGTGTCTCTCTGGAGACTAGGGTCAGTCTGATATAGGCCATGGTCTTTGCAATCACTTGCTATGCATCAGAGAGTTGGGCAATGACTAGGGAGGATAGAAGGAGAATTGATGCCTTTGAGCTGTGGTGCTGGAGAAGAGTATTGAAGGTACCATGGACTGCTAGGAAAACAAACAGATTCATGCTGGAAAGGGTCAAACCGGGCGGCTCCTTGGAGGCAAGGATTCTGAGGCTCCGTCTGACATACTTTGGACATGTTGTAAGGAGAGGGAAATCATGCTTGGTAGGGTGGAGGGACAGCGCAGGAGGAGAAGGCCCTCTATGAGGTGGATTGATTCAATGACTGGGGCAATTGGGATGGGTGTATCAGAGATGGTGTGATTGGCACAGGACAGAGCAGAGTTTAGGACTGTTGTACATAGGGTCGCTATGAGTTGCAAGTGACTCGACAGCACATAACAACAACAGTTTTTCTTTTTACTCTGTTGGGAAAAGGTTTTTTTGCACACAGGTATTTAAGCTTTAGAAGGTCCTATTTGTCGATTTTATCCTCCAGATTGTGCATTTCTGTCTGTATTTGGCAGTCTCATTAGAAAATAGACTAGGCTATCTAAGCTTGATCCCAGTTTGCCTCTGATGAACTTTATGGTTTGAAGGTTTACTCCCATGTCTCTGATTTACCTTGAGTTGATTATTATATATGGTGTGAGATGTGGTTCTGCTTCAGCTTTCTGCAGGTAGTAGTCCAGTTTTGCCAGCATCATTTGTTGAAAAGATTGTCATTTCCCCATTTGATGAGTTTTATTTTCTTGTCGCATATCATTTGACCATAGATAGCTGGGTCCCAATTCTGTTCCATTGGCCTATGCTCTCATCATTGTACCAGTACCATTCTGGTTTGGTTACTACCACTGTGTAGTAGGTTTTGAGGTCAGGGAGTGCTATGTCTCCCACTTCATTTTTGTTTTACGAAGTGTTTTCTTATTTGGCGTTTCCATCAGGATGGATGGTGAAGAGATTGAGATTGTTCACAGCTTTAGTTTGCTTGGCTCCACAGTCAACAGTCTTGGCACCAGCAGCCAGGAAAGTAAAAGATGTATTGCAATGGGAAAGTCTGCTGTTAGGGACCTCTCCAAAGTACCAAAGAGTAATGGTGTCACTGTGAAGACTAATGTGCATCTGATACAGGCCATGTGTGCAATCATTTACTATGCATCAGAGAACTGGAGAATGATTAGGGAGGATAGAAGAAGAATTAATGCCTTTGAGCTCTGGTGCTGGAGAAGAGTATTGAGGGTACCATGGACTGCTAGGAAAACAAACAGGTTCATCCTGGAGAAGGTTAAATCAGGCTGCTTCTGGGAGACAAGGATTCTGAGGCTTTGCCTGACATACTTTAGACATGTTGCAAGGAGGGACCAGTCCTTAGAGAGGGATGTCATGCTTGGGAGGGTGGAGGGACAGCATAGGAAGGGAAGACCCTCTAAGAGGTGGATTGATTCAGTGACTGGGGTAATTGTGGTGGGTGTGTCCAAGACAGTGAGATTGGCACAAGGACAAAGCAGGGTTTATGCTGTTGTACATATGGTCTTTAGAGTTGCAAGTGACTCGACGGTACACAACAACAACAACAACAAAACCATCTAGTCTAGGGTGCTTTCTTTGATTGGAAGTTGTTTTAGTACTTTTTAGATTTCTTCTTTTTTAATGTGTGTTCAGGTATTCTTCTTTGGTCTCTGTCAGTTTAGACGGGTTATGAGTTTCTAAGTATTTATCCATTTCCTCTAAGTTTTTGTATTTGTTTGAGGACAGTTTTTCAAATACTACTTTTTAATTGTGGTTTTATGAAAGTGTACAGAAAAGTTAGATTTCTATGGTTTAATTTTGCACATATTACTCCATTTTCCCTACCTTCACCCTCCCCAGTTCACTTTTTAAAAAATATTCATTCACTTTGCACTATTACCCCCCCCACACACACACACACACACTCCCAATCCTCTTTGTAGTTTACCTATTACTCTGGGCTGCTATTATACATATTTTGCCTAATCATATATATTCTGTAAACAGTTCTTTACTTAAACTGTTTCAAAACAATGTTCATTATTTATCCACTCATTCCATTCTTCTTCCAATCCCCCACCAAGACCTCCTTTATAACAGGGTGTTATGCTCTATTTGTCTTTTTGTGACTGAGAAATTTCACACAGCGTAATATCCTCCAGGGTCACCACAGTTGTGCAATGTTTTATGAGTTCATTGTTTTCCATTGCTCTGCGGTATTTCATTGTACTAATATACCATAGCTTTTCTATCCATTAATTTATTGATTGGGATTTGAATTGCTTCTATCTCTTTGCTATTGTAAATAATGCAACAATAAATACGGGTCTGCATATATTTGTTTGGATGGCAGTTCCGGTTTCTTTTTGTTGTTGTTTTTGTTTTTGGGGTTTTTGTTTGTTTGTTTGTTTAGTTCCGGTTTCTTTAAGGTATATTCCCAGTAGTGGCATTGCTGGATAAAATGGTATTTCTATTTTCAATTTTTGAGAAAGTACCAAACCTTCTTCCATAGCAGTTGCACCATTTTACACTTCCAGCAGCAGTGAATAAGTGTTCCAATCTCTCCACAACCTAACCAGCGTATATCATTTGCTGCTCTGTTAAACTTTGCCATTGTTACAGTGATGAAATGATATCTCATAGTTGTTTTGATCAGCATCTCCATGAGAGCTAGGAATTTTGAATATACCTTCATGTGTTTGTTTGTCATCTGAGTATCTTCTCTGGTAAAGTCTCTACTCATATCCTTGCCTGTTTGAGTCTTTAATAATATTCCATTGTTAACCTTTTTATTTCACTTCATTCTGTTGTGACATTGCCCCTTTCATCTAGTGTTCAGATTATTTGTATCTTTTCTTAGTTTTCCCTTGTTAGCATTGTTAGTTTGTTGCTTTTATAGACTTTTCAAAGAACCAACTCCTCCTGGTCCTGTTTATGGCTTCAATTGTTTATCTGTTTTCTATTTCATTTATTTCTGCTCTATTTTATATATATATACAATCATTTTTTATTTCTTCTATTATTCATCCATGCTCAAGTAGGATGTTGTTCAGCTTTCAAATGTATAGTGTTTTTTCTCCTGTATTCTCTCAATTTCTAATTTTGTAGTATTGTGGTCTGAGCAGATACTTTGTATTCTTTTTATGCTTTATAATTTACTGGTGCTTTTTTTGTGACCTACTGTACTCTGGAGAATGTTCCATGCACATTGGAGAAGGTACTGTGCTTTCTTCGGGTGCATTGTTGTTGTTGTTGTTGTTATGTGCCGTCGAGTCATGTGTGACTCATAGCTACCCTATGTACAACAGCCCTAAACCCTGCTCTATCCTGTGCCAAATGCATTGCCTCTGACACACCCATCCCGATTAACCCAGTCACTGAATCAATCCACTTTATAGCGGGCCTTCCCCTCCTGCGCTGTCCCTCCAACCTACCAAGCATGATGTCCCTCTCCAAGGACATGTCTCTCCTTACAACATGTCCAAAGTATGTCAGAGGAAGCCCCAGAATCCTTGCCTCCAATCAGTAGTCTGGTTTAACCCTCTCCAGGATGAATCTGTTTGTTTTCCTAGCAGTCCATGGTACATTCAACACTCTTCTCCAGCACCACAGCTCAAAGGCATCAATTCTCCTTCTATCCTCCCTA
>NW_006401241.1:0-444 GCF_000299155.1 Elephantulus edwardii
TTTAGTGTCAGTGTTGTCCCTGCCTTTCTCACACACGTCTTTACCCACGTATTTCCTCCTTCACCATCCCGCAGGATACCCATCCACTTATACCCCCTCCCTTCACATCTATCTCCCTTTCAACAGCCCTCCATCTAATAACTTATATATGAAGCTTCCTTGGCTTCTGTGATTTCAAACACATCAGCTGATGGTAGCTCCTTATGTTGGGATCAGTGTCTCTGAAGTTTAGTCGTAATAACTTTATAAAGTCAATGAACAATTTTTAACAAGAGAGTGTTACAAACATATGCCCAATAGCTGGTATTATCTTCCATTCTGCAGCTTCATCCTCCTCAAAGTGTAGCCACTTTTGACTCATCTCGGGGTTTCACGTTTCTGGAGGGCACCCACAGCAGTTCTGATCCTGTAGAGATATAAGCAAATCCTCGCCCCCACCTAATT
>NW_006401241.1:1489-2297 GCF_000299155.1 Elephantulus edwardii
AACATTGCAAAGTTGCAAGGGCTAGTGGTTTAATATGACCTGTTAAATATTGTTAAAACTTCTAATTTCTCTCTAGTAAGTGGCCACTGCTCCACGCAAATTGTTTTTTTTTTTTGTTAGCCAAGTTAAGGGGAGAGCATGAGGAACAGTAGCCCTCATTATAAATTTGTATATCTCAATCCTTTTCTTGAAAGATTATATTTATATTTTTGAAAACTAACAATCCCCTGTTTCTTTTTATTCAGCATCTTATTTACTCCCCACTTGTCAAATAAAGATCTACATTCATTAGTCCAATGATAACCTTTTCCACATTTTCTACAGAGTCCTGAAGGCATGGATTTTTTCTTTACATCTTTACTCTCCCTTCTTTCTTTCCGACAGTCTCTTTTCAAATGTCCTAATTTTCCACAATTATAACATTCGGTTTGAAACAATTTTAAAGTTCCTTTTAAAGCAGCAGCTATTAGATTAGCTTGATAAGAGCTACTTCCAATGTCCATACAAGCATGTATATATTCATCTAGGGAAGCATTCTGATTCTTCAACGGTCTGATGGCCTTTTAACATTCTGAATTAGCGTTCCCATAGGCTAAAGATTTTAACAAAAGTTCCTGAATCTCGGGTTGAGATACTGCTCTATCAATTGCATCCTTTAATCGAGAGAGAAAATCAGTATATTTTTCATTTTCACATTGTGTTGTTCTGATAAAAGATTGATCTCCCTTTCCTGAAATTTCTACTTGATCCCAGGCTTGCATATAGCAAAGCCTTACTTGTACAATCACCACATCATCATATTTTAATT
>NW_006401241.1:5957-10544 GCF_000299155.1 Elephantulus edwardii
TTGAGGAATTTCCCCTGTATTTCTATTTTCTTGGTCAATTTTATTTAGAAAAAGTACTGAATTCTGTCAAATGCATTGTTAAACACCAATTGGGATGATCAAGTGGCTTTTATTTATATTTTTTTAACGGTTACATGAGGTTTCTTTTTTGTTTTTTTGTTTTTACCTGCGTTTTAAAATTCTATCTTAAACCTTAAAGGAAACACATCCCTCCCTCCTGGGCTGCCCAGCCGAGGCCCAATTCCCCATCTCTCCAGGAGCACTTGCGAGTCATCTGGATCCTCTTCTTGCAGACGTGTGGACAGTTTAGCCGGTGTCCATCCTTGCCTTATAAGCATCCAACTGGACGTCTAACTCCTCAGCCGAGAGATGCTGCTTCGAGCTTCTGTCAGGCCCTCGGGCTCGTCCCCGGCAGCCTCCTCGTGAGCCTCTCCGGGTACCACCTCCAAAGGCCCCAGAGCCACGGTTTCGAGCCATGCTGCCTCTGCTTAGACTCTGTGCAGGTCTTCGCTGTGTGTCATTCTGTGATGTCACCAGCTCGATATTCATGGGATGGCCATCTAATGGGACACAATTTGTACTGCTTCACGGCTTTCGACGCGTCAGCCTTTCTTTCGAAGTGCACGTTGGCTGTTCCTAAACTCCGGCCAGAGCGGTCATAGTGCACAGCGGCCTTCTTCAGAGTACCAAACTCAGCAAATAGCTCCTGAATGTCGGCGTACGACACCCCGAAGTCCAAGCTGAACAACAGCAGCTTCCCGCCCATCTTCAGGCCAGTGCCGCTGCCGAAGCTGCTGTCGAACAGGTCGTGTTGCCATTTGTCTGGAAGCTGTTTCAGCCGGATGTAAGGTGCCGGTCGGCTCCTACCGCCTCCTCCAGCTGCGCCGCCGGCGATGGCCCGGTTCCAGATGTGTCCGCAGCCTCGGTTCACTCTTGCGGCGGCCTGTGCTTCGCCGCCGCGGCCGCCTTGAGACCCGGCTCTGCCGCGTCCCCAGCCTCCGCCGCTGCCACCTCAATCACTCCGGTTCAGTTTAATGATGTCGTCCAGAGACATGTCAATTTTGTCAGCCATGGCGGCACGGAGTCGGTCCGGCTCGAGCCAGCTTCAGACAAAATTAAGTAGGACCTGAAGCACTTGCTACAGAAGGTATGGACTGAAGCTCACCATCAAGAAAACAAAGATTCTCACTGCTGGACTGATTGGCAACATCACGACAGATGGTGAAGGGAATGAGGTCATTAATGGTTTTAGTTTGCTTGCTGTCACAATAAACAGTCCTGGTACCAGCAGCCAGGAAATCAAAAGATGAATTGCATGGAGAAATATCCCTGCTGTCAGGAATCTCTCCAGAGAACTTAGGAACACTGATTTCAGTCTGGATCTAGACTATAGTCTCCAGTTTGATTCAGGACATAGTCTTCTCACTTACTTGCTATGTGCCAGAAAGCTGGACAATGACTAGGGTTGCTAGAAGGGGAATTGAGACCTCTGAGATGCGGTACTGGAGAAGAGTATTGAATATACCATGGACTATACGCTAGGAGAACATATAGGTTCATCCTAGAGAGTGTGAAACTCCTTGGAGGCAAGGATTCAGAAGCTTTGTCTGACATACTTTGGACATGTTTCCAGGAGGGAACAGTCCTTGAGAGACAGAAGTCATGGTATGGAGAGTGGGTTGACTGCGCTAGAGAAGAAGACCCTCAATGAGATGGATTGATTCTGTGACTGTGGTAAAAGGGATAGGTGTCTCAGAGACAATAAGGATGGCACAAGGTAGAGCAGGGTTCAGAGCTGTTGTACATAGGCACTCTATGAGTCGCAGGTAACTTGATAGCACATAACAAGAACAACAACATCTCTTTATTTGAATTTGTGTAGTTAATGCATTTTTATAATGTTGTTTTGTTGTTGTTGATTTCCGTTGTCTCGAGCCCGACTCAGCAACTCTATGAACAAAAAGCCTGAAGCATTTCTATAAATATTTTCATTTTAAAAAGTATTATTTTTGTAATAGAAAATAGAAAACTAGTAACTGTCAAATTCATTTCACAGAAAAGAAACAAGAAAGCTATGTCTATTATCAATTTATTTAAAAATCAAAAGCTTCGTAAGGATAGTAAGAATTCCACAACTGCTATATTGTATTTGAAAATCTCATCGTTCTATTGGTTGTTTTAAAATGTAATTGTACCACACATACAGGCGGGGTGGGGGGGAGAGAAACAACTACAACAACAAAACATTATGAAACAAAACACATTCAAGTCACAAATCCAAAATTCCCAGATCAAAATTGCCAGCTCAGTGGAAGGATCTTGTGATAGGCAAGTCCGCACCGTATCCTGCTACCAGCATTACCCTGGATGAGGATCTAATCAAAGTGAGGCTTTTCCTGGAGATGGGTTCCATGTGGAGTAGCTAGTACAGTGCAGATTCATCCCCTCTCTTGTTCACCACCACCCATGATCCATCTGCGTATTTTCTGAACAGTAAGTGATTCCAGGTTTTAAATAGTTTGCAAGTTATCAGTCTCTATACTTTATCATCTACCAGTAATTTTTCAATAAATATATTTTAATACTTTAAAAAAAAAAAACCACACCAAATGCAACTCTGTAACATAATCACTTTCACAGACTAATCCCCAACAAGTCACATGTTATAATCTATCCTCAAGATTGTGTTTCTTCTGAGCAACCAATCAATTTACTAAGGGGTGTGGCTAAACCCAAGATATAGATTCCCCATTATTTCCTGCATTTACCACAATCTGATGGAACGTGGAGCCCGTGAACTTGGAACCCTACAGTCTACATCGCCATGTGAGTAATTTTCTCATGATAACAATGAACACACTGCTTTTGGTTTCATTTTGTCTAGTTGCTACTATATACTAGAGTTGAACTGTCTTCTTATGTGGTTTCCAAGGCTGAATATTTTTTGTCAGAAGTCACTTGCACATCTTTCCTTAGAGTGTTAAATAGGATCCTGCTAAGTACTTTTACGTAAGCAGCTGAGCAACTTACTGTACCATCAGGCTCTTTACAACATTTCTTTGAACATTGTTAGGTGTCATTGAGTCAATTAGCCTCAAGGAAACGCTACTATGCACAATCATTGAAACTGCCTTGTTTTATGCCATCCTTACAGTCACTGACATCGATGAATGTTTAATATTTTTGACTAACACCAAGATTCAAAGGTATCAATTCTTCCCCAGCTTTCACTATTCATTTTCCAATTTTTAGATACTTGGGATGTTATTAGGGGGCTCTGATGGCTTAGTTGTAAGGAGCTATGCTCTCACCCCAAATCCACTGTGTTGAAATTTCCCAGCTCTTCTAGAGGAAAAAGAGGAGTAATCTCCTCCGATGCAATTTAGTGCCTCTGAAAATAAACTAAAAGGTCAAAAATGAGTCAGTTCTGACTCAGTGGTTCTAAAAACAATATATAAAGTCATTAAAAATATGTCTTGGATCAAACACATCTTGCTCTTTAAATAGATCCTTGACATCACACTTCCACATGAGGCATAACTTTTGATTTCTTGACTTCTGTTACCAAGGAAGGTCATTGAGAATCCAGGTAAAATCAAATCCTTCACAATTCAATCTTTTCTCCATCTATTATGGCATTACCTATTGGTCTAATGGAAAGGATTTTTATTGTGTTGGTGTGGAAATTTAATCCATACTGAAAGCTGAAGTCTTTGACTTTGTTCAGTGAATACTTCAATATCTGAGAAGTCCTGTTATTTGTAAAACAAGTTGGTGAGTCTTCTTCTATTCCTGATGTTAAATTGTTCTTACATATTCTAACATCTCGAACTATATTTTTTCAACAAACAAGTTGGATGGGTACTGAAAAATCCTAACTCCAGTCCGGATTTGAAACTGTTTTGTGTTCTCTTGTTATGTTTATATATTTGCTTCTTAGTCTACGTATAGCATTTGCAAAAGTACAATAAGAGTTCTTGAATTCCTATTCTTCTAAATGTTATCCACAACTTGTCCTGATTCACACAAGCTGCCTTTGAACATCAATAAAACACAGGTAAATGTCTTATTAGGAAGAAATAGATGACATCAACTGTCAGTAAATCCTTTCTTTCATAGCCTTCTTTGTATCCTGTTTCAATTTCTGATTGTTTCCTATTGATATACTATTCTATCATTTTTCCCCATTAGTTTTAATTTTGGTTTAAAACCCGGAGACAACCATCTGTTCTATTATTTATGTAACTTGAAATTAGGTCTGCATCTTCATTCCCCAAATTTGCCAACTGCTTTCAGTTATTGGGCAGCATATGAATCACCAACATTCAGCGCCCCCCTTAAAAAAAATTAATCATCTTCAGATAGGATAGGCTAGTGTTTTAATTGCTTGTGATTGGTGTTGGCGGTCTGGCTCCGCAGGGCAAAGGGTAACTACTGGTTTGAGGGTGGTTTCTAGTTTAATTTTTGTTTTCTAGATTCGCATCACGGGACCAGCACGCACCTTCTTACCAGTCGCGGCCATGTCCGGAGACGCAGCCACAGAGCAGGCAGCTGAGTACGTTCCAGAAAAGGTGAAGAAAGCGGAAA
>NW_006401242.1:0-10244 GCF_000299155.1 Elephantulus edwardii
AACTTCTTCAAGTGCTGTTGAAATGTGCTATAAATTTGGTCTATATTTTTTTGTTCCTTTGTGTGGTTTTTTGTTTTGTTTTTGTTTTTGTTGGGGTTTTTTCCCTTTTCTTTAAGTCCTGAGTTCAGAGCTGGCAGGGGGGTGGGCATGAGCTAGGTCAGGGGGGAGCAATGCCATACCTGAAGATGGGGGTCGTGGGCCAAAGCTGCAGGGGTGTGTCCCGATTCAAGTCCACTCCCACCATCCACTGCGTCTGTGCATGGCACCTTGGCCAGTCCCAAAATTCAGAGCTGAAGATGGGGGTCGTGGGTCAAAGCTGCAGGGGTGTGTCCAGATTCAAGTCCCTAACACCATAATTTATAGGCATTAATTCTTCTCTGGTCTTATTCAGTGTCCAACTTCTGTACACATATGGGGCAGTTGAAAACTTGGGCTGTGCATACATTAGTCTTCAAAGTGATGTTGCACTTTAAAGCAGGTGAAAATACTATACCTTGAGCCATGAACACCTTAGTCCTCGAAGGGTTGTTGCACTCTAAAGAAATTCTTGCTGGCATATTTTTCTGTTGTAATAAGTCTTTTGACTGATTGATTGTTGCTCCCATAAACATCGATTCATTATGGACCCAAATGAAAGGAAATATTTAATGATTTCAATTTTTCATTTCACTTGTCATGATGTTATTGATTGGTCAAATTGTGTGAATTTTATTTTCTTTATACTGAGGTGTGATTCAAGTCCTTTTAGCATTCAGCATGCAAAGTTTTGTCATCTGTATGTTATAGATGCGTATTAACAAGTCTTCTTCCAATCCTTAAAGCTGCTTTTAAGGTAGATGATATGTGACTACCTTTAGGGTAGAGAAAGTATATGAATCCTATAAGTTTTGGTTTAAAGTCCATGTGAACCAACCTTTTAATTCTCTAATTACTACCTCTGTGACTTTGGATATGTTACCAGATCTTTGGTAGGTCAAAGTTTTCTTTCTCACAAAGTGAGGATCATAATTATTTTAGGGGCTATTGTGGGTATTAGAAATGAGACAAGAAAACTGCCCAGCCCAGACTAAGTACTCGATAAACAGTAGCTGTTATTAATACAAAATGATGCAGGTCATTATTGAAGAATATAATTCTAATTCTTCCACTCCTCTGTCTACTCAGCAGGAAACTTGCAATAGGAGAGTATGCCCAGGCAGGATGCCCAGCAAGAATTCTCCATGCCCTCATCCTGACAATACTGGGGGGGGGAGGGTGTGTTTGTTTTTTTCTTTTATTTTATATTGCTTTGCTCACAAAGTTTGCAATACATGTTTCACACTATTCTTCATTTATATAGTGTTTCATACATGCATTCTCATGTCTTGAGTTCTATAGTCTCAATCACCCTTGGACCTTGCCCATCATTATCCAATCTTTATCTTGGCTTTACTCTGGGAGGTCTTCTTCCATGTAATTGCTTCTAGCAACACCTTCCTCTTCTCTTAAAATGCATTCCTAGCTTCTTTCTAAAACCTTGGGAAAACTCAAGGCTGCTAAAGGGAAAAGACAACTCAAGTTTTCCAATCAATAGTTTTTACTTGACAAACAATGCTAAATGAGTGGAGTGTGGGGGCTGAGGGTCTCTCCTTTCTTTTTCTGTGGGCTTCCACAGACTTACAGACCTCACTTACATTAACCTTAGGCATCATAATCCCTTGGAAGAACCTTTTTAAAATCAAGCAAACCTGTTCCACTCCACCTCACCCTGACCCCATTCAGAGATTGGCTTTCCCCCTTAACATTCCTGAGTTCATCTCTGGTTAGAAGCTCCTCAGGTAATTCTGATTCACACTGTGAAAAATCACTTGTTTATGCCAAGTTTCTGGGATGAGGTTTGGTTTGTTTGTTGTTGTGTTTTTTCCCCCTTCACTAGTTTATTTAAATAATTGTTATACAAATTCGAACAAATTCTTTGAATTTCTCTCGCCCCGCCCCATCCCCCTCTTCCCCCTGTACATCCACATCCCTCAGCTTCCAGCCTCTTCCATCTCTCCTGGATCCTTAAGCTCATTCCATAATAACGGTCTTATAATAATTATCCTTGTGGGACTGAGTTAGTTCACTTAGCATAATTCTCTCCAGACCCTCTCAAGTTAGGTAATAATTTACAAAATCATTGCTCCTGCATGCTGCATAGTATTTCATAGTGTAAATGTACCATAATTTTTCAGTACATTAGTTTGTGGTTGGAAATTTGAGCTGTTTCCATTTTTGCTGCTGTGAACATTGGTGTACAAATATCAGCTTGTGCCTCATTTCTCATATTCTCAGGGTATATTTCAAGTAGTGGAATAGCTGGATCATATAGAATTTCCTTTCTGAAGAAGTGCCAAACTGCCTTCCAGAATGGTTGTGCCATTTTACAAATCCCACCAATGATGTATAAGAGTTCCTTTCTCGCCACATCCTCTCCAACATCTATTACTGGCTGCGATGTTAAACATTGCCACTCTCACTGGAGTGAGATGGTAACTCATTGTGGTTTTTATTTGCATCTCTCTTATTGCTAGTGATTTGGAGCATTTCTTCATGTTCTGTTTGCCATTTGAATAGCGTCCTCTGTGAAAATTCTTTGCATGTTTTTTACCCATTTTGTAATTGGGTTATCAGTTTTTTTCTTGTGGAGGTCCAGGAGTATTCTGTAAACTTCTGTTATAAGACTCTTATCTGAGATGTTATTACCAATGTTTATTCCCAGTCTGTAGGTTTTTCTGGCATTTGACAAAATCCAACAACCCTTCCTGATAAGGACACTTAGCAAAATTGGAATAGAAGGGAATTTTCTCAACATAGTGAAAAGTATATATGCAAACCCAAGAGCCAACATTATTCTCAATGGAGAAAGACTAAAAACATTTTCCTTGCAAACAGGGACCAGACAAAATGCCCACTGTTGCCACTTCTTTTCAATATTGTATTGAAAATGCTTGCTAGGGTAATACGACAAGAGAAGGAAATAAAATGCATCCAGATCAGCAAAGAAATGGTTAAACTGTCACTATATACAGATGATATGATAGTGTACACAAAAAACCCCAATAACTCAACAACAACAACAACAAAAATCTGTTAGAGTTAATAGGTCAATTTAGTAGAGTAGCAGGATATAAGATCAATATAAAAAAATCAATAGGATTTCTCCACAGTAACAAAGAGAACTCAGAGATGGAAATAAAGAAAGCAATACCATTTATAATAGCCAACCACAAATTGAGATCTTTGAGAGTGAATGTAACTAGAGATAAAAGAGAACTATACAAAGAAAACTATAGAGTATTTCTGCAAGACACAATATGAGAACTAAAGAAATGGAAAAATGTGCCCTGATCATGGTTAGGAAGAATCAATATGATAAAAATTACAATCCTACCAAAGGAATATACATGTTCAATGCAATCCCAATTCAGATACCAAATTCATTTTTCAAGGAGATTGAAAGGAAAATTGTTAAATTTATTTGGATAGACAAGAGAGCCCAAATAAGCAAAACACTTCTGAGAAACAAAAATGGGGTTGGAGGCATAGTACTCCCTGACCTCAAAACCTACTACACAGTAGCGGTAACTAAAAGAGCATAATACTGGTACAATGACAAGCACATAGACCAATGGAACAGAATGGAGACCCAAGAAATAGACCCAGCTATCTATGATAAACAGATATTCAGCAAGGAAATCAAAGGTATCAAACGGGGAAATGATAACCTCTTCAACAAATGGTGCTGGCAAAACTAGACTTCCACCTGCAGAAAGCTGAAACAGGACCACATCTCATAACATACACAAAAATCAACTGAAGGTGGATCAGAGACCTGGGAGTAAAGCCTAAAACCATAATGTTCATAAGAGACAAACTGGGATCAAGTTTAGAAGCACTAGTCCAAGGTATAAAGAGACTGCCAAATACAACTAGAAATGCACAATCTAAAGATTTAAAATTGATACATGGGAACTTCTAAAGATTAAATCTCTGGGAGGAGTTTTGCACAGAGAAGCTGCGCAGGTTAACTGAGTAGTTGTTGGGCTGGCAAAGAAATGAGTACAACCTTCACAACGATTCAGCACAAAGATATTGGGGGATTCTAGGTATTTAGCTGAAATGTTCCTGGATAATTATAGTAAATTCTTTTAATGAGTGTCATTCAGATTTGGGCGTGGGATCCAAAAGCACCTTTCTTTACTTTTCCTGCTAGATTACCTTATTTTGTGCCCAGAGATGGTGCTATTTCATTGACTATGCAAAGGCGTTTGACTGTGTGGCTCATAACAAACTGTGGCTGACTCTGAGAAGAATGGGAATCCCAGAACACTTGATCGTTCTAATGTGAAACCTACACTTGGACCAAGAGGCAGTCATCAGAACAAAGCAAGGAAACACGGCATGGTTCAAAATTGGGAAGGGCATACACCAGGGATGTGTCCTGTCTCCATACCTTTTCATCCTGTATGCAGAACAGATTATCTGGGAGCCTGGGCTCTATGAGGAGGAATGTGGGGTCAAGATTGGTGGAAGATCTATCAACAATCTGCATTAAGCAGACGACACAACCCTGCGTGTTGAAACTGAAGAGGACCTGAAGCTCTTGCTGCAGAGGGTCAAGGACTGCAGCCTCCAATATGGATTGAGGCTCAGTGTCAGGAAGAAAAGGATTCTTACCATTGGACCAACTGGCAGCATCAGGATGGATGGTGAAGAGATTGAGATTGTTCACAGTTTTAGTTGCTAGGCTCCACAGTCAACACTCTTGGCACCAGTAGCCAGGAAATGAAAAGACGTATTGCCATGGGAAGGTCTGCTGTTAGGGACCTCTCTAAAGGAATGAAGAGCAATGGTGTCTCTCTGGAGGCTAAGGTGCGTCTGATACAGGCCATGGTCTTCGCAATCACTTGTTATGCATCAGAGAGTTGGACAATGATTAAGGAGGGTAGAAGGAGAATTGATACTTTTGAGCTGTGGTGCTGGAGAAGAGTATTGAGGATACCATGGACTGCTAGGATAATAAACAGATTCATCCTGGAAAGGGTTAAACTGGGCGGCTCCTTGGAGGCAATGATTCTGAGGCTCCGTCTAATATACTTTGGACATGTTGTAAGGAGAGACCGGTCCTTGGAGAGGGACATTATGCTTGGTAGGGTGGAGGGACAGTGCAGGATGGGAAGGTCCCTCTATGAGGTGGATTGATTCAGTGACTGGGATAACCAGGATCAGAGTGTCAGAGACAGTGCGATTGGCACAGGACAGAGCAGAGTTTAGGGCTGTTGTACATAGGGTCGCTATGAGTTGCAAGTGACTCGACGGTACATAACAATAACAATGACACTCCTTCAGTGCTTGGAAACAGTAGTGGCATCCGCTTCCTAAACAACATGCCTCTGGAAACTCTATGAACTTTGATAAATGTCAATGGTTGTAGACGGGCATCAGGCCTTTTGTTCATAGGGTCACTAGGAGTTGTGCTCCACTCGAAGGTAATCAACAACAACAACAATCTTTTGGTACATCTTGCTTCTGTTTGTGATATCAAATTATGAAGTTCTGTTTGTGATATCCTATTTCACAAAAGTGAAAAGATCCAGGATGTCAGTTTAAAGGCTAAGGTGCTCCTAATCCAACCATGCTCTTTTCAATTACTTCCTATGCATCTGAGAAATTGGAAAATGAATAAGAATGACGGAAGAAGAAGAAATGTAGTGTTGAAGAAGAGTACTGACAACGTTTCTACAACTTTTCTGCCCACTTTGCAAACTGTCAAACTCCCACTGTTCACACTGACCTGTGAGTAAAGTTTAAGCAACACACTGAGTAGTATAGGCATGTTCATTTAGCATCTAGCCAGATAATGGTACATACGTTCAAACACAAAAGTCTCTGAGACAAAATAATTCCAAGTTTACACTAATGGCTCACTTCTCTCAAACTAGGTACAATGCAATAAATTCCAGTGTGATAAACTCAAGTCAATGGTGCCAAAAAATCTATGTTTGTTGTTGTTGTTTTTAGGCATCTTTGAGTCATGTAAGAGAATGAAGCACTGCCCCAACTTAGGCTATCATCATCATTATTATGGCCATGTGTCAATCGATGTCATGCAAGGTCTTCCTCTTTTTTTAATGATCCTCCACCTTACTAATAACATGCCTAAAGTATGTGACACAAAGCTTTGCCATTCTTGCTTTTTAGGAGCATTCTGACTGAACTTCTGCCAAGACAGATTTGCTTCACAATTCAAAAGCATCAATTCTTCTTCTGTCTTCCTTATTCATTGTTCAACTTTCACATGTACATAGGTAAAATGAAAATACCACGTCATAGACATGGCTGACCTTAGTCCTCAAAATGACATTCTTGCTTTTAAGCAATTTAAAGAAGTCTTTTGCAGTAAATTTGCCCTTTGCAATAAGGTGTTTGGTGGGTTGTGGTTGTTTTACTATTACTTCCATGAGCATTGATTGTAGATCCAGGAAAAAAAAATCTTGCCAAGCTAAATATTTTCTCCTTTTATTTTAATCTTGTTTATTGGTCCAACTATGAAATTTTAAAAAACTGTTTAAGATAAAATCCATACTAAAAGTTCTATAGCCTTTAAGCTTCAAAAATTGCTTCATTTCTTCATTTTCTTCAAGCAAGATTAAGTCATTTGAATGTTGTTGTTAAGTGCAGTAGAGTCATAGACAACTCCTAGCTACCCTATTAACGAAAGACCTGAACAATTGTATAACTTTCATCACTTCTCCCAGTTCATAGGGTTTCCGGAGGCAAGCTATTTCAGAAGTGGATACCACTCCTGCCTCCAAACTTGTTTTAATTGGGGTGCTCCACCGAACACTGTCCACCATGGGTAACCATTATCACATTTGACACATAAGTGTCACAGCGTTTAGCATCACAGCAACCACAAGTTACCTCTGCACAGCAAATGGGCAGACCAGTGCTCATCTGCATATGCAGGTTATTAATAAATTATTCTTTAATCCTAATGCCATGTTCTTCTTCAGATGGATAATCCAGCTTCTAGGAGTTTTTTCAGCATACAGATTGAATAGGCATAGAGAAAGTATACAACCCTGATCCATACCTTTTCTGATTTTAAACCATGCAAAATCTGCTTGTTCTGTTTGAACTGCTTCTTGGTCCATGTACAACTTTCCTATAGCACAATTACATGTTCTGGGATTGCCATTTTCTCAATATTATTAGTAGTTTACTATGACCTACACAGATGAATGCCTTTGCAAGGTTGATAAATTACAAGAAACATCTTTCTGATATTCTTTGCTTTCAGCTAAGATCCATCTGACATTACTTCCCTCATGGGTTGTATCCTAGAAGATTGTTCTGCTCATGTTCTGCTTATGTTCTGCTTCCAGCTGTTTTTAAATGATAAAGTTCATGGCAGTCTCTAAAATTTTCTAAAAAGAAAACTTCCATCAGAAAAAAATGGACACATCATTTTATTAGTTTTGGGTTTTGCTGAGGGCAATATGAGAGTGTTAATTCTGCACTGGGCAGTAGTAAGGCCCTAAATGAGAAGAACCTTGTTGCCCATTGCTGTGAAGTTGATTCTGACTCAGATTGTCCCTGTGTACAGAGTGCTGTTGTGAGTTGCTGTCGAGCTGAGTGCCCCTCAAAGTGACCCTACGAACAACAGATCTGAACCCTCTCCTATTCTGTGCCATCCTCATCATCTCTGACATACCTGAGCCCATGTTTCTGTCACTGTGTCAATCCATGTCATTGAGGATCTTCCTCTCTTTTTCTGACCCTCCACCTTTCCATGATGTCCTTTCCAAGGAATAGTCTCTCTTAACAACATGCCCACCACAGGTGAGATAAGTCTCATCATCTGTGCTCTAAGGGGCACTTTGGCTACATTGTCTCTAAGACATATACATTCATTCTTTTTGAGGCCCATGGGATATTCAGTACTCTTCTCCAACACCATAACTCAAAGGTATCAATTCTTCTGTCATCCTTTTTAATTTTCCAGCTCTTAGATATACAACAAGTGATTGAAAAGACCATGGCCTGAGTTAGGAACATTTAAGTCTTTAAACTGACACCATTGCTCCTTTGATTTTTAGAGAGATATTTGACAGCAGACTTTCTCAATGCATTACATCTTTTTAATTCTTGACTGTGAGAATGAAAAATGTTAATTGTGGATCCAAGTAAGAGGAAATCATTGACAATTACAATTACAACTTTTTTTCTCAATCATAATGCTGCCTTGTGACCAAGGGGTTAGGATTTTTGTTTTCTTGATGTTGAGATGTAATCCATACTGAAGACTGTAGTCCTTGATCTTCTACAGCAAGTATCTCAATTCCACCTCACTTTCAGCAAGCAAATTTGTGTCATTTGGATAATATAAGGCTCCTAAGGGACTTTTTGTTGCTGTTAGGTACATTCATGTCCAGTATGACTCACAGAGACCCTATGAACAACAAATCTCTGATATATTCAAGCCCATTATTACAGTTATTGTGTCAATCTAGCTTGTTGAGAGTCTTCCTTCCTTTCTCTGACCCTCTACCTTTCCCAGCATGATGTTTGAGACTAGTTGTTCTTGTTGTGTACCATCAAGTTGGAACAGATCCACAGCTGACCCTCCAGTGGGTTTTCAGAAGGAGTTTAATTTTATGGGAGGAGATTGTTCATCCTTTTTCCACAGAGCAGCTGGTGGATTTGTACTGGGTGCCTTCAGGATTGCAGTGCAGCTCCTTACCACTAGGCCACTAGAACTAAGACTTGATGTTAACTGACCTCTTTGGTATATGCTTTATAATTAAAAGTGATGTAGGCAATACAGAGACTACAGCTCATTGGTTACATGTCTGATTTTCAGAGCATGACTTTATGAATATTTTGGAAAGATACTTGGCTCACAATAATGAAAGCAACAGAGAGAACATTCTGGGACATTCCCTAAGAAATCTAGAGATTTGACTGTTTTTGGATAGGACTTCACGGAGGCACTTGCTGGTGTTCCAAGGACGTCTCTTGTCCAGTTTTGCTGTCCTCCAGTGTGGCTTTTCTCCCTAACAGGTTTTCCACAGCTGCTGCAGTTTGCCTGACCAGGATTGCAGGCAGCCATGTCACTCACTCCCTTATTGTTGTTGAGTTGGAATAGAGTCCTAGCTGATCTTCCAAGAGGTTTTCAGAGGCTGTAAATCATGGGAGGAGATTGCCGTCTTTTACCCTCAGAGCTGCTGGTGGATTTGAATCACCAGAGAAGGGTGGTCTTTAGGCCATCAGTGCAACTCCCTAAAGACTAAGCTACCAGAGCAGCAACATCAGTTCCTGAAAAAAGATACCATGTGTACTCTGCAGCCCTATGGTGCTAGTGGAGGAGTGAGGTCAAGTGCCACGGAACAGGGCGATGTCACCCAAAGGGCGAGGAAGTTTGAGTCTTGGTCAGTCCTAAAGGAATCCTACAGAATGAAAAGAAGCATTTCCAAAAAGGAATTGTACAGAGAAGTTAAAAATGGAGTCTACTTCACTGGAGGGAGAGGACTTGGTTCATCTGCTACAGGAATGATGAAAAATAACTTGGTTGTATTGTTCCATGACCTTGGGAATAAATTAAGACCACACATAATGTATGATCACCAGGAATGTGTGAGCATGCCAAAGGAAAGTTCCATTTAAAACCCAAGGTAGTGTCACTGTATTAAAATGGCACTCCTGTAAACAAGTTATTATGGATTCTTCATATGGATGCCTGAAAATTTCTGAACTAGAGTTAACAATAATCTCATTATGGATATGGCCTTCTTAAAAAAATTGCAACCAACTCGATGAGCAGTAAATTTGGAGGTTTATAGGTACAAAATAAATTTTTGTGGAGGGGCTAGGCATCTGACTAACTGAAGTTGGGCACCTTAGGGGACAGCCATCAGACCCCGCAGACCCATCCCATCTTTTCAGCTAATCGAAGACGCCAAAAGCCTGTGATATCCATTCCGGCCTGAGGGCCACAGGCCCTCGGGTCAAGGAAAGACTATCTACACACCAGTTCTACAGGATGCATCATCTTTGACCAGGAAACATTACTGCTAAACTTCAGAGACACTGATCCCAACATAAAGACCTACCATCAACTGATGTGATTGAAATCACAGAAGCCATGGAAGCTTCATATATAAGTTATTAGATGGAGGGCTGGTGAAAGGGAGATAGATGTGAAGGGAGGGGATAGAAGT
>NW_006401243.1:0-521 GCF_000299155.1 Elephantulus edwardii
AGCAAGTGCTTCAGTCCTCCTCAGTTTCAGCAAGCTGGGTTGTATCATCTGCAGATCGTAGATTGTTAATAGATCTTCCACCAATCTTGACCCCACATTTCTCTTCATAGAGCCCAGCCTCGCCGGTAATCTGTTCTGCATACAAGTTGAAAAGGTATAGAGACAGGACACATCCCTGGCATATGCCCTTCCCAATTTTAAACCATGCAGTGTTTCCTTGCTCTGTTCTGACAACTGTCACTAATGAGAGAAGACCAGATGAGCTGTGGGAGGATATCAAGTGTATCATCCAAGAAAAGTGCAAATGTTCATTACAAAGACAGAAGAGGAAGAAAAGACCAAAATGGATGTCAGAAGAGACTCTGGAAATTGCACTGGAGTGCAGAGAAGCCAAAGCAGAGGGAAGAATTCAAGATACTAAAGAGTGGAATAGAAGATTTCAAAAGGCAGCACCGGAAGACAAAGTAAAATATTACAATGAAATGTGTAAGGAGTTGGAGTCAGAAAATCAAAAGAGTTGA
>NW_006401243.1:1024-4355 GCF_000299155.1 Elephantulus edwardii
TCATTGATTTCACATGCAAGCAAAATTCTACTGAAGATTATCCAAAAACAACTGGAACAACACATCGTCAGAGGACTGCCAGAAGTCCAAGCTGGGTTTAGAAGGTGTTGTCGTACTAGGAATATTGTAGCTAGTGTTAGATGGATCTTAGCTGAAAGCAGGGAGTACCAGAGGA
Source organism: Elephantulus edwardii (assembly GCF_000299155.1). NCBI lineage: Eukaryota > Metazoa > Chordata > Mammalia > Macroscelidea > Macroscelididae > Elephantulus > Elephantulus edwardii. The sequence goes on from NW_006401243.1 coordinate 1,200, forward strand.
AAGTCTATCTGTGTTTCATTGACTATGCAAAGGCGTTTGACTGCATGGATCATAACAAACTGTGGCTCTATTCCTATTTTGTTGAATGTTTTAATCTGAAAGTGTTGTTGCATTTTGTCAAAGGCCTTGTCTGCACCTATTGATAGGATCATGTAGTTCTTGTTTTTTGCTTTATTGTCATTGTTGTTATGTTCCATGAGTTACCCATAATTCATAGTGACCCTATGTACATTCTCTGAACCTTGCCCCATCCTGAGCCCGCATTACTTACTCCAACACACATAATCCCATTGTCCCAGTTACTGTGTCAATCTATCTCATTTGGGGTCTTGCTATCTTGTACTATCCCTCCACTTTTCCAAACATGATGTCCTCCAAAGACTGGTCCCTCCTGGCCACATGCCCAAAGCATATGAAACGATGGAGCTTCAAAATCCTTGCCTCCAAAAAGAAACTTGGTTTCTCCCTCTTCAAGACAGATCTGTTTTCCTGGTATGTTCTATGTGTTCCCCCTGGTATGTTCAACAATATAACTCAAAGACAACAATTCTTTCTCGGTCCTCTTTAGTAACTGTCCAGCTCAGTAATTGTAAAGACTATGGCCTGGATCGGGCACACCTTAATCTCTGGACTGACATCATTGATCTTTAGCACTTTGGAGAAGTCCCTGACAGCTGACTTCCCCAATGCAATACATGTTTTGATTTCCTGACTGCTGGTGCCAAGAATGTTTATAGTGGAGCCAAGCAAGCTGAAATTGTTAACAATCTCAGTCTCTTCTCCATCATGGTGCTCCCCAGTGGTGAGAATCTTTGTCTTCTTGATGTTAAGCTTCAATCCATATTGAAGACTACAGTTCTTGCTTTGTTAATGTGATGAATTGCATTAATTGTTTTTCTTATGTTGAACCATCCTTGAATACCTGTTATGAATCCTACTTGATCATAGTTAACTATTTTTTTATGTACTTGTAGATTCTATTGATCAGGATTTTATTAAGGATTTTTACATTTGCATTTATTGAGGATTGTTCATAACAGATAATGGTCTACTGGTGGTGTGTTAACCTGATTTTGTTATTAGAGATACATTTGGTTTGCTCCACAGGATGAGTCTGAGAGTATTCCATCTTTTCCTATTTTCTGAAATACTTTATGTAGAATTGGTGAGAGCTCCTCTCTTAATGTTTGATAGAATTAATGAGTAAACCATCTGGCCCATGGCTTTTTTTAGTTGCAAATTGTTTTATAATCTGTTCAATTTTTTTTTTGTAATAGATCTGTTCAGGTGTTCTACTTCAGTCTATGTCAGTTCAGGAAGGTTGTGAGTTTCTAAATGTTTGTCCATTTCCTCTAGATTTTCATAATTTTAGTATAGTTTTTAATAATAGCTTATTGTTAGTCTTTTCATTTAAGTTGATTCTATTGTGAAGTTGCCCCTTTCATCCCTTATTCAGATTATTTTTGTCTCTTTTTTTGGTTAGCTTTGCTAGTGGTGTGTCAATATTATTGATGTTTTAAAAGAACCAACTCCTGGTCTTGTTGATAATTTCAATTGTTTTTCTCTTTTCTATTGCATTTATTTCTGCCAATCTTTTATAATTTCCTTTCTTTTAAAAGTTGTCAAGTTTTTCTTGCTGTTCTTTTTTACTTATTGGAGATGTTGAGTTAAATAATTATCATTTTTCCCCCTTCTTTTTGATGTGATTTCTTATTGCTATGAATTTACCTCTAAGTCTTGCTTAGGCTATATCCCAGAGATTTTTTTTTCATAAGTTGTACATTCATTCTCATTTGTTTCAGGAACTTTTAATTTTTTTTTAAATTTCTTATATTACCCACTCATGTTTAAGCAGGGCATTGTTCAGCTTACTGTATATCATTTTCTCTGTTTTGTTATTTTTGATGTCCAGTTTTGTAGCACTGTGGTCTGAAAAAAATTGTGTGTGTTATTTCTATGTTTGTTCATTTTTTTTAATTTGTTGAGGCTTTCTTTGTGACCTGAAATACTATCTATTATGGAAAATCTTTTGTGCACACTGGAGAAGAATGTATACTCACCTTTTTTGAGGTGCATTAGTCTGTGTATAATAATGACTTGGTTGATTGTCTGGTTTAATTTTTTAGCATGTTTGTTGAGCTTCTGTCATGGTTTGTCTTCTTTATCTCCCCTTTGTAATCAGTTCTCTTACGCAGTATTTCTTCACTTTGTTTTGGCTTCTTTATGTTCTAGTCCCCATAAAGCCAGACCCTGGATTTCAACATTTCTTCTGTCATCCATTTTTCTCTTCCCCCCTCCCCCTTGTCTTAGTAATGACATTTTACTTTCTTTATAGATGGTATCATCCCACAACTCATCTAAGCTTCAGTCATTAGTATTCAGTGTATCAAATCCATTTTCAAAATGATTTTTAAATTTTTCAGTTGGAAAAAAATTTTTTTCAGTTGGGATTGACTCAAGTTTGTATTTTGATTCTTGTGGTCTTGTTTTTATTTTCTTCAGTTTCAATTTAGACTTTCATATTCTGAATATGGAACTGAAAATGTGGAGCTGATAATCTCTTTCACATATCATTAACCTAGTTTTGACTGCTTCTTTCTCTAAAGTCTCTTTTCACATGTACTCAGTTTGATTCCTATGTAGTTCATCATACACAGGTACAATGGTAGCCACTATTTTTTGGTGTTTTTTTTTAAAAAAAACTATTTACAGTTAATAATAAATCATTCTTTGCACAAAATTCTATCATGCAATCTCCAGTCACATTTCTGTCTCCAAGGCCATATTTTCTAACAATTATTCCTTCTTTTTTTATTTCTAACTTTTTAAAAAATAATTTTAATGAACATTTACAGAGAATTTGGATTTCCCTTCATTCATTGCTGCACTTCTCTACCCGCCCAGCTCTCTCCCTGCCCCCCAGTTCGCTCCTCTCTTTCAAAAGTAAAAGAAAGACTCCCTCCCTGGTACACAATCCCACTGCCCCAAGTACATTCCACTATGCAACCTTAATTGTGGACTCTTGTGATAACCATAATACCCTATCATACATTGCTTTTAAATTATCCAGTCCCTCATCTGTTTCAGTGCAGTATACACAATTTATCCAGTTTTTCTCAGTCTTACCCCCACCCTGATATCAGTCCCATTTTACAG
>NW_006401243.1:4455-6620 GCF_000299155.1 Elephantulus edwardii
TTTTATTTTTATTTATAAATTTTTAATACATAAATCAGTAAAGTTTTCAATCTTACAACAGATGATTGGTAAACTAAGATTACCACAAACACTCATTGAGCCTACACAGCAAACTCCCTATTTTCCCATTTAAATGTGAATGGAAATTTTTTTTCTCCTCTTTCACTGCTGTCTAAGGGTCTAGTTTCATGGTATATTATCTTTAGTGTGTCCAGATTGATCCATTTTATGCCTTTTCTAGTCTTGAATTTCACAGAAATCCAGTTACCATTTTTTATTACTGCATCTTAATTATATGCTCAATATATTTCATACTGCAGAATCTGACAGAAATCCTTAATTTCTTTGTGTTTGGCTTTAGTGGTTGCTTATATTTGAATAATAGTTGAATTAACAGATCTTTGCTATATGCATGTAGATAGTAACCTATTATACACAGCATCATATTTCAGATTGATTTTGATGTGTTGTTTTTTACTATGAATGTGGCACCATTCATCAATTTGACGTTCTTGCTATAGTAGATCATATGACTGTCTGGCTCAAAATAGCCAATACCAATCTGTCTCAACTCACTAATGGCTAAGATGTCCATCTTTATACATTCATTATTTCTTACAAATTCTTATTTTATTAAATTCCTAATTCTTACTTACCATGTTGCAATTATTAGTGGAGTTTTGCAGCTGTTTTTCCTCTTTTTTAGTCTTGTCACGTCACAAATTAAAATCCTTCATTGGATGAAAGCTTGACTTCACCTAAGAAATTACAGTAGACTTTACATTGAGGATTCAGTTCTTCCTCAGGCAGACTTTGATTACCCTCCTACCTGAAAGACTCATCTTCTGGCATGGTGTGGAGCTATATTCTCCTGATAATAATAAGGTTTTCAAAAGCCTGTTATATTAGAAGTAGAACAAGAATCAAGAACAAGAATCCTTGAACACTTAATTGTGCTCATGATCAAGAAATAATTTTCAAAACAGAACAACAGAATACTTTATTGTTTAAAATGAAGAAAGATGTAGATAAGGGTTGTTTCTTTAATCCATATCTACTCAATCTCTATGCTGAACAAATAATTCAAGAAGCTAGACTATGTGAAGAAAAATGTGGCATCAGGATTGGAGGAACACTCATCAACAACTGCATTATTCAGATGACATAGCTTTGCTTCCTGAAAGTGAAAAAGGCTTGGAGCAATTATTGTAGAAGATCAAAGACTACAGCCTTCAATATTGGTTACATATCAACATTAAAAAGTAAAAATCTTCACCACTGGAACAATAGACAACATTGTAATGAGTGAAGAAAATATCGAAGTTGTCAACAATTTCATTTTACTTGGATCCACAATCAACACTCCTTGTAGTAACAGCCAAGAAATTAAGAAGTGTTGCACTGGGAAAGTCTACTGACAAAGATGTCTCCAAAGAGCTAAGAAGAAAGGATTTACGTTTAAAGACTATGTTGTCTCTGATACAAGTCACGCTGTTGTTCTTGTGGTTAAGTGTTGTCAAATTGAGTACAAGTTACAGTAACCCTGTGATCAACAGATCTAAACCTTGTCCTCTCCTGTGCCATTGTTATCATCCTTCACACATGGCCATTGCCCATTGCCACAGACACAGTATTTATCAATCTCGAGGGTCTTTCTCTCCTTCTCTAACCCTTTACCTTTTTCAGTCATGATGAACCTTTCCAAGGAATAGCCTCTCCTAAAAACATATATGACACAAAGTTTCACCATCTTTGCTTCCAAGAAACACTCTGGTTGCACTTTTCCCAAAACATAACTTTTAGCAGTCCGTGGGCTATTCAGCACTTTATTCTAACACCACAAGTCAAATGCATCAATTTTTTTCCTGTAAACATTACTTATTCTTCAGGTCTCAGATGTACAGCAGGTGACTCAAATATTTCCTTGCTTATACCTGCAAATTGAACCATGAATAAGGAAACCAGAGAAAAATCAATGCCTTTGAATTGTGCTTGTGAAAAATATTTCATATTTCAGAGACTACCAAAAGAACTAACAAGTGTGTCTTGGAGGAAGTGCAACCAAGATGTACTTTAGAGGCAAGGATGGTAAAATATGGTCTCAATACTTTGGGCATGTTATCAAGAAGGATGAGTCCTTGGAAAAGACATCATACTGGGAAAGG
>NW_006401243.1:7430-10293 GCF_000299155.1 Elephantulus edwardii
CTGATATTGAACCATGCAAGTTTTCTGGAGATTTATATTTTTATATTTACCTGCAATTTACAAGCTCCTTAAAACTCATTGGATGGTCAACTGTGAGTGAGTTCTGGCTCAACAACAATGAGTTTTTAGTTTTGTCTTTCTTACTGTGTGCATCAATCAGATTTTCATATGCTTGCATGATTTTGTACCTTGCTAGTTTGCTGAATTGCTCCATTGGATTCAGTAATTTCCTCATTGAATCTTCTGAATTTTCTATATAGAGCACCTATATCATTTTCACATAAAGATAATTTTAGTTTCTCTTTGCAAATTTTTAGGCTATTTATTAAATTTATAGCCTTTTTTTGCTTTGGTAGGACTTCCAATACTATATTGAATAGGAATAGTTATAGAGAGCAATCTACAAGAGAAAAGCCTTCTTACAATAACATGAAAACAGCCCAAATGTTCAAACACAATCGAATGAATTGAGAAATTCTTTACATTCACATGATGGAATACTACACAGCATGCAAGAACAACAAATTTGAAAATTACTACATAACTTGGGAGGGACAGGAAAGCATTATGCTAAGTCAATTAGTTGAGTCCCATAAAGAAAAATACTGTATAAGACCATTATTGCAGAAATTAAAAAAACTAGTAAAACATGTATGAGGATCCAAGGCAGGGAAGGTAGGAGCAAAGGGATGAGGATGGTCAGGGGGGTAACCATAGGGTTGCACAATTTGATGGATTGAGGGAGGAGTAGTTAAAAGGAAATGGGAAAGGTCTGGCATCAAAAACAACGTATATAAACTTTGCATTTGAGAAGAATATCGAAATACCATGGACTGCTAGGAGAACAAACAGGTTCATCCTAGAGAAAGTGAGACCAAGCTGTTCTTTGAAGGCAAGGGTTCTGAAGCTTCACATGACATACTTTGGACATGTTACAGGAGAGACAAGTCCTTGGAGAGGGACATCATGCTTTGGAGGATGGAGGGACAATGTAAGAGAGGAAGACCCTCGATGAGCTGGATTGACTGGGGTAATGGGGGTAGGTGTGTCAGAGATAATAAGATTGGCACAGGAAAGAGCAGGGTTTAGGGCTGTTGTACATAGGGTCACAAGCAACTCAATGGCACATACAACAACAACAATGAACTTTGTAAGCAAACCGGTACAAAATAAAAATTTCATTAAAAAAATTAAAAAGGAAATGTTGTGCCTGGTGTTCTAAGTTCACGGGTCACTGAAGGCAGAGACTCACAAGAGATATGGAAGACAAAGGGCTGAGCTCTGTTAGGCTGGCAACACCCATTTAGAGCTGAACCTCATATTTATTGTAAAGCTACAGTTATTAAAGATAGCACAAAGAGAGGTATATGCTGAAGTGCACAAACACATTTTTTATGGTGCCTAGGTGCATGTACACATCTTCCAGGGTAAAGAAAAGTGGAAAACACATTGGCTGAAGCAAGTTATTTTAAACTACCTGAGACTGTTCTCTTGCTATATTTTGACTTGCAAATACAATGGTAAAATACGCCTGATAAAAGATTATTGACTCGAAGTGTTCCAGGGGGTGTATTTGGAAACATTTCATAGCCTCCAGAATTTTTCTCAGAGATCTTAACCCACTAGGTGTAAAATGGCTTATCAGAGAGTGTTGATGCAGAACAATCCCTGGAACAAAGTCAGAGCCATGTGCAGCCCTGACATTCCTAAGGGTCCCTCACATGAGGAGCCTCAGCGTTCCTGGAACATTTCCTTGTACAGCAAACTCCTCAACATGGCCATTAAACTTTCAGGGATCCTTCAAAAGCTTTCAATTTCTCTCCACAGAGAGTAATGTTGACCATTGGTTTTGAATATACACTCCTAATTATGATGAAGAATTACTGAATTTGATTGGCAATAATTTTGTTGAGAATATTTGCATCTAGTTTCATGAGAGATATTAATGCACAATATTCTTTTTGTGTGGTATCTTTGCCTGGCTTTGTTATCAGGTATCACATAGAATAAGTGGGGGACTATTCTTTTTCTGTATTCTGAAAAACTTTGAAAAGAATTGGTATCAGCTTTTTGAATGCTTAGCAGAATTCACTAGTGAAGTCATCAGGGCCAGAACTTTTTTTTTAGAAGTATTTTTATGACATAGTCAATTCATTTCCTTTGTGATGAACCTGTTCAAATTTTTTTCCTATATCTGTGTTGGTAAAAGACGGACAATCTCTTCCCATGTGATTTGCAGCCTCAGCAATCCAACAGAGGATCAGCTAAGACTTGGTTCTGACTTAATGGCATGAATTTTGAGTGAGTCTGTGTTATTCTGTGTTAGTTTAAAGAGGCAGTGCATTTCTACAAACTTGTCCATACTCTCTAGGCTTTCAGATTTGTTGGTATTAATTATGTAAAGTATTCTCTTATTATCCTTTTTTATTTCAGATAGTTCTGTTGTGGCTGCCCAGATAAGTCCTTATTCATATTATTTTTATTTTCTCAGGCTTGTTCTTTGTTTTGTTTGCTTGGGGCATGCTGATTTTATTTATCTCTTTGAAGAACCAACTTGTAGTCTTCTTAGTTCTTTCTATTGTTTTTACTTTTTTCTACTTAATTTCCATCTGCTCTTTATTATTTCTTGTCTTCTGGAGACTAGGTTTTGCTTGTCACACCTTTTATAATTGTCAGAGACGTTAAGGTACAGTGCTGATTTGGTTCTTTTTCCCCCCCTCTGTTCATTGTTATAAACTTACCTCAAAGACTGCTTCTGCTGCAACTTAAAGATTTTTGATGTGTTGTGTTTTTAGTCTCATTTATTTAAATAAATTTTTAAAAATTTCTTCTATTATCCAATAGTTCAGTTTCAGCAAGCAGG
>NW_006401244.1:0-2845 GCF_000299155.1 Elephantulus edwardii
TTTTTTCTCGGTTATATCTGTGGTGACAATTCTATCTTCTATTTCACTAATTCTGTTTTCCATCTCTTCACCTCTATTTGTATGTCCCTCCATCATGTTGACAGAACCAGAAACCTTAGATTTCATATTTTGAATTATGATTTCTTGTTTTTCCAGTGCCTCTAATGCCTCATTTGTTTTCTCTGCATTGTTTTGGGTTTTTTTTTTAAGTTCCTCCTGATTTCTGACTGTAGTGTCCTGTAATTCTCCAAGTTTGTTTTTCATCCATTGGAAACATTCAATCATCTTTTTTTTTTTTTAAATTCTGCATCAGAAAGTTCCATCAGACTTTCTGGCTTCATGAAATCCAGTGCTACTGTGTCATTTTTGGGGGTAGATATCTTGTTTTGGGCTTGCGTGGTTCTTGGTTTGATGTCACTACTTCTCTATCGAGATGTCCTGTACCTCCCTTTTGCGTAAGTTGGTGGGACCAATGTGGTAGGGCCAAACAGCAGTTTGTAGTCAAAAGAAACTAAATCTTCAATATTGGAAACTTTCAAGTCATGTTGAAAAATGCTACAAATTTGGTCTATGTGTTTTTGTTCTTTTGTGTTTTTTTTGTTTTGTTTTGTTTTTCTTTTTGTTTTCTTTAAGTCCTGGCCCGAGGGCCTCCGCCTGAGGGCCCCAAAATTCAGAGCTGGTGGCAGGGTCGTGGACTGGGACAGGGGAAGCAATGCGGTACCTGAAGACGTGGGTCAAAGGTGCAGGGGTGGTCCTCTGTCCACTGCGCCTGCGTGGCACCCAACTTTGCCAGTCCTGAAGTTCAGAACTGGTGGCGGGGTCGCGGACTGGGGTGGGGGAAGCGATGTTTTACCTCTCAATCCATCTCTTAGAGGGTCTTCCTCTCCTGCGCTGTCCCTCCATCTTACCAAGCATGATGTCCCTCTCCAAGAACTGGTCCCTCCTTGCAACATGTCCAAAGTATGTTAGATGAAGCCTCAGAACCCTTGCCTCCAAGGAGAAGCCAGGCTTCAGCCTCTCCAAAACAAACCTGTTTGTTTTCCTAGTAGTCTATGGTATATTCAACACTCTTCTCCAACAACACAGCTCAAAGGCATCAATTTTCCTTCTATCATCCCTAGTCATTGCCCAGCTCTCTGATGAAAGAAAGAGCTGATTGCGAAACAGCATCAGCATCATCAGCATCATCATCATCATCATCATCATATCTTTCCCAGATAAAAACGACCCCTCGTTCCTGATCCCCACACTTCTTCTCTCCCACACGAGCCCTGTCTCTTCAATAGTGTCATCATTTCCCCTTTCCTCCCTGGCTGGGTCTCTAAGAGGACAAAGGCTGGTCTGGCCTGGAGATGGTTATGGTACCTCAAAGTAGAATTAGCACCATATTGGCCTGGCCTGGATCTGCCATTTCTGAGAAATCCTATATTACCTCAGAGTCCTCTTTTCAGACTGATTGCCTTAGTCTTCAGATATAACAGCCAAAACATTGTTGTTGTTGTTGTTGTTGTTGTTGTTGTTAAGTGCTGTCTAGTCATAGGTGACTCATAGCGACCCTATGAATGGAAGTCCTCGACCCTTGTGTGGCTTTCATCCTTTCTCCAGGTTCATAGGGTTTCCAGACACAAGCTATTTGCAGAAGTAGATGCCACTCCTGCTACCAAGCTTGTTTTAACTGGGGAGCCCAACCAAACACTGTCCACCATGGATAACCATTATCACATTTGACACATCGGTATCACAAAGTTCAACTTCACAGCAACCACAAGATACCTCTGTACGGCAAGTGGACACACCAGGGCTATAAAACCTACAAAATGTTTGACCAAAAACAATTAAGAACATATGGTATTTTACCATTTGGGCATGCTCAAATGCTGGCAAACTCTGGACCAGAGACCCCTAACTCATTTAGCAAGCCCGTTCTGCTGCCGCCCACTTGGGGCAAACAGAATGCCAACAAATGAGCCAGCATTCAGATATGACAGCCAAACCATTACTTGAAATTTTACCCCAGCAAGAAGAGAAATCTTGTTCTCTCAGCTGATTCAGTCAAAGTGAGCTTAGTGGGAAGTTTTGTGTAGAGTGTGGTAGCCTAGTTACCAGAGTTCCAATTCTGTTTGACCCCTTCAGTAAGGTCACACATTTTCTCGGTCCCCTTACCTAGTCCTCTACCAAAATGATACTTTCCCATAAGTCCCTCTATATAACAGCCCTTGCCATGGAAATCAGAGAAGGTCTATGCATATCCAAGGTCCTAGTTTTTTTGACAGGGTTGTTTTGGGGGGGTTTTGTTGTTGTTGTTTTATTCTCATCTCTTCTATCTTATCCAGTGTGTGATCCTGGACAGAGCATTGTGTCTCTCAGGCCCTCCCCAGTCTAATAATATCATTATATCCTAAACAATTATATGAAATTTAAAAAATATTATGCTTTAGGAAAATTGAGTAAAGAAGAAACAAGATGAGTTTATAATATTTCTTAAAGCTTTTTAATCTATAATCATCTAAGGTGTTTCATTTAACAAAAGAAATAAACCATTATCTCACTTCCTGACAAAAATATTGATTTTTGTCTTACGAGTGTGCCTCTTGTTTTCACTAGGTGCCACTGACTTGAGTCCAGCATCATAAGAAGATAATATGCAACAGATTGAAGCCCTGTCTCTTCCTGAACGATCGTCAACATCTCTGCTTCCTTCAACACATTGCTGTAGTCATCTTGCTGAATCATTTCAGAAACAGACTTTCCCTATCCATGACACTCTTTACTTTTTATTTTTCTAATTAAATTTTATTAATTTTAATGAACATTTACAGAGATTTTGGGTTTCCATTCATTCATT
>NW_006401244.1:4142-5284 GCF_000299155.1 Elephantulus edwardii
CTAGAAATATTAACAATATGATCATTTCCAATCCAGAGATACATGTTCCAGTGCAGTTACTAATTTCCATTAAATGGTTTTGGTAAGAAGAATATTGTAAATGTGGATACATTTCCACTATTCTTCCTCCATGCCACAATATAGTGTTATCAGCATGAGCAGTTATAAATTCATTGCCATCCTTACTCTAACTTATTTTTTAATTTAAATTTGTTATTAATTTCAGTAAAAAATTTACAGAGGCTTTGGATTTCCATTCATTCATTGTTGCACATTTCTCCCCTCCCAAGGCTCCCCCCACCCAGAACCCTACCCTCTTGGAAAAGTAAAAGAAAAATTCTTTCATTTTATTACAAACCCTCCCCCAGGTCCACTCCATCATGTAGCCGTCACTCTAGACTCCTGTCATGACAGAAATACCTAATCACATATCTCTTTTAAACAATTTTCTCCCTCCTCTGTTTCAGTGCAGTGAATTATTGAATAATAATTGAATAATTTCAGTGAAATGCGGATGCTTCTTTGAAGCAAGGATAGGGAGACTTTTTATGTGGATGCAGCAGTCTCTGGAGAATGACATTGTGCTTTTAAAAGTGAAGAGTGTTACAACCAGGAGTAGATAAAGTAGATGAATGGGATTACCAAATACAGTGCATTAAATTATTAAATCCATCTTACTCAGTCTCTCCCCAACCCCAAGGTCAATCCTCTTTTACAACAGTGGCACCATGTAATCTTTCTCCTTTTGTGACTGGGATATTTCACTCTAATGTTCTCCAGAGTCAACCATTTTGAATAATATTGCATGAGTTCCTTGTTTTTCAATGCAGCATAGTATTCCATTGTGTGAATATACCACAGCTTCTCTGTCCATTCATTCATTGATGTGCACTTAAGTTGTTTCCAACTCATTGCTATTGTGGGCAAAGCTGCAATAAACATGGGCGTGCATATACCTGCTTGGATGACAGTTATGGTCTCTTCTGGGGTATTCCCAGTAGTGGAATTGCTAGATCAAATGGTATCTCCATTTGCAACTTTTTGAGAAAGCGCCATACCGCTTTCCACAGGGGTTGTACCATTTTACACTCCCACCAACAGTGAATAAGGGTTCCAGTTTCTCCACAACCTCGCCAGCATTT
>NW_006401244.1:5975-7118 GCF_000299155.1 Elephantulus edwardii
TCAACATGCTTTGCCAATCAGTAATCTAAAAATATCAATTCGTCCGCAATCTTCCTTATTCATTGTCCATCATTCACCTGTACACACACACACACACACACACACACACGCACACACAAATTGAAAAAATAAACTCATTCATGTGGAGATGAACCAACTCATACCTGCCATCCTAGTGGATTTTTAGAGACTGCAAATTGCAGGCCAGGGGATGACCCATCTTTTGGCCTCAGAGCACCTGGTGAATTGAAACCCTCTGCCTACTGGTTGGTAGCAAATTCCTTATACACTAAGTCATAAGAGTCATCGAGTTGGAACTGACCCATAGCTGGCCCTGTGGTAGGTTTTCAGAGGCAATTAATCACATGGGAGGAGATTGTCTATCCTTCTCCCAAGAGCAGTTGGATTTGAACTGCACACCTTTGGGATTGCAGCACAGCTTCTTGCACTAGTCCAGAGATCTAATATATTTTGTTCTTTCTGAATGACTTATGTCAGTTCTCTAGGTTGATTATTATTATGAGATAATTGTGGATTTTTTGGTATTGTTTAACATCACTGTCTTAGGTTGAGTTCTCCGGAAAAGCAAAAGCAATAAAAGCTATGATAAGGAGTTGTGCTGGCCACTCAAAGATATGCAGTTCAAAGCCATCAGTTGCTCTGTGAAGAAAAGAATGGTATATTCTCCTGTGCTTTTTACAACCTCTGTAACCCCAAAGAAGGATTACCTATGAGCTGGTTCCAACTTTATTCCAAACAACAAGAACAATATATTTATTGGTGGGTCAGATCTCAAGTTTTTGAAAGAGCAATGATGTCAGTCTCAAGATTAAAGGGCATTTGATACACTTCTTCTCAATTACTTGCTATGCAACAGAAAGCTGGACAATAACTAAGGCTGATGGAAGAAGAACAGATGTCTTTGAGTTGTGGTACTGGAGAAAGGTATTGAACATACCATAAACCACCAAGAAAACTAAGTATATCTTGGAATTTCAGCAAGCAGGGTTGTGTCATCTGCATAACGCAGATTGTTGATAAATCGTCCACCAATCTTGACCCTACATTCCTCCTCATAGAGACCAGCCTCCCGGATAATCTGTTCTGAATACAGAATGAAAAGGTATGGAGATAGGATGCATC
>NW_006401244.1:8868-10278 GCF_000299155.1 Elephantulus edwardii
CTGTTGTACATAGGGTCGCTATGAGTCGCAAGCAACTCGATGGCACATAACAACAACAACAACATATCTTGGAGAGGTTGAAAACTTTTTTCTCCTCGGAGGCTAGGATTTTGAAGCTCTGTCTGACTTAATTTGGGCATATTGCCAGGAGGGACTAGTCCTTGGGGGACATCATGCCTGGAAGGGTGGAGGGACAATATATAAAAGGAAGACCCAGCATGTCACAATAGCAAAGAGTTGGAAACCACCCAAGTGTCCATCAACAAACGAATGGGCAGAAGGACTGTGGTATATTCACACAATGGAATACTACGCTGCATTGAAAAACAAGGATCTCATGCAATATTATTCAAAATGGGTGACCCCCGAAGACATTATTCTGAGTGAAATATCTCAGTCACAAAAGGATAAATACTGCACAGTGCCACTGTTGTAAAACAGGTCTGACATTGGGGTTGGGGGCAGACTGACAAAGATGGGATAAATTATGTATACTTCATTGAAATAGATGAGAGAGAGAGAGAACTGTTTAAAAGGGATATATGATTAGATATTATTGTCATAACAGGAGTCCAGAACAAAGGCTGCATAGTGGAGTGGACTTGGAGGGAGTGAATGTATAACGATGAAAGAATTTTTATTTTACTTTTCAAAGAAAAGAGTGAACTGGGGGGGGATAGGTGGATAAGGAGAAAAGTGAAACAATGAATGAATGGAAATCCATAGTCTCTGTAAACCTTCATTAAAATGAATAATAATTTTTTTAGAAATACACTTGGTACCAGTATTCAGGAGATCAAGAGGTGTATTGCACTGGTAAAAATTCATAGTCAGGGACCTTTGCAAATTACTGAGGAGCAATGATGTCAGTTTGAGGACTAAGGTGCACATGATTCACACTATGGTCTTTTGCATTACTTGCTATGTGACTGAGAGTTGGGCAATGAATAAGGATGACAGAAATAAACCTGATATCTGAACTGTGGTGTTGGAGAAGAATTCTGAATAACCCATGGAGTGTCGAAAGGATAAACAGTTATCTTGGAGAAAGTGCAGGCAGCGTGCTCCTTGGAGACAAGGAAAGGAAAGCTTCAGCTTTCATACTTTTGCCTATTCCTTGGAGAAGACATTCTTCTTGGAAAGGACAGGGAAGGAGGTTAAAGCCTTAAACCTAGTGAGAGTGACGCAGTGCCAGCGAGAGCAACGCAGCGTGAGGACGCCACCGCCAGACGGGAGAACGCCGCCGCCAGACGGGGTTCCACCGCAAGAGGGGCCGGAAAGAGACCCGGGAACAACAACAGCCAGCCACCAACTGCAGAACTCCAGAGGAGCAAAGACTGTGAGACCCCAGAGGAACGAAGACTACCCGACACTGTGTGACCCTTAACACACAGGGTGCTGCTGCATAAA